>NC_056737.1:88543690-88828690 GCF_019279795.1 Protopterus annectens
TACAATGAGATTTCTGGTTCTTTCTATAGTATAATGATATTACACTTAACCTTTTCCATTCTAGGACAAACTGACCTCTCCAAACAGATTTTTTTCCATTCAAGTGTCACCTGACTTTTCTCTGCCTAGTTTGCTGGCCAAATAGGTTAACTTTTATTTGCTTTTTCATTTAGAATAGCCGTGGGTCTATCTTCTGCACTCTTAAATTCTTGCCACTGTATTTGATCACTGTACTTGTCCTGGAAGTCCTTCCATAATTTTGCCACAGTCCAGGAAGAATGTGTTTCCTTTAACTGCTGTTTTGCTTTCCCGTCTGTCGATGGGCTTTTTTCATCATTGTTCTTATATGGTTCATTTTGAAAGATGTCACTCGCTTTGTATCTTGTTTGTTATTCAGAAGTATTTTGACATTTGTGTCATGTTTACTTTTCTTTCTGCTTTAGATCAGGCACAATTCTGGAAGTCTTTCTGCTTTTGAATGTCTTAAATTCAATCCCAGTCCTTGTGGGGACACTGACTTTTGAACTGCAAGTAGTGCGTTGAGTCAGGTCTGTACTGAGGGGTAATGACCTTCTTTCTGATGCACTACTTTTCCTTGTACATATTCTCATTATCACTGCCTTCCCATATACTTTCATAAATACTTACTAGGCTGTTGATCTGTGAAGATCTTAAGAAGCCTAGCATTCCATGCCCGTGGTAGTTTTTAACCGTTATATTTTGAGTACAAATAACCCAAAGACAGTAAGAGCAAGGATGTGTTGGGAAATTTATATGCAACTCCTATCCATGAGTGACAAGGGTATTTACAGATTTGAGGACAAAGTTGCGGTTACCCATCCATTTGTCGAAATTATGTTGGAATAGGGCAAGAAAGTACTTAGCTTTATGTGGAGTGGAAGATTACCACAGAAGAAAAATTCTCTTTGATATATTCCTGTTCCTCCAACATGCTTTATTTATGTCACAGAAGCAATTTTGATCCCTTGGGAGAGTGTTTATGCTACAATTGGACTTGTGAATATGTAAAATGGGTGACTGACTAGAGTATGTTGAGGTTCAGTATGCAGAGGCAGAGATCTCCAGTTAGTAGCCAGTATGATACCAAGATGAGAGTATTGAGGCTTTGAGATGGCCCTTATAGCTTTTATAATTTAGGCCCTTGATTTTCTTAGTGAGGAAGCGTTGTGGTTTTTCATGTTGTAACAAATATTTGGACAAGTACATAACTAGAATGGGCCATTATAGTCATTAATTGGCCATACGGCTTGCATACTTTGGCGAAGCTCTAAACTTCTGTTGTGCTTTTTTGAATTTTTTTTATGGAAAGTCGATTCGTTTTCATTTGTTTACATGAATACTTTTCTATTGGATAAAACCATCTGATATTGCTAACCTCTCTATGTCCTTAAAGAAAATATTGTCAGATGTGTTTCCTTTTGCAGAGCTATACTACTTCTTGCTTTTACTTTGCAGTCACCATTAGAAATAGGAAAGATGATTTGTTCCGCTATTACTCTCCCCTCTGCCTTTTGGGGAATTTTATATATTAGGTGTACTTGTCTGCATTTTTGTAATTTGATGTTTCTTTCTTTCATTAATTCTGTACCTACTGTCTTTTGGCTTTTCCCGGTTAGGGGTCGCCACAGCGGAACTCAGGTCCACTAATGATTAGCAGTAGATTTTTACGTGCTGGCTTACCGGGCCTAACACACAACCTTCAATGAAGGAACGCCCATTCATGCATGTTGACACACAGAAGACGTTCTAACTGAGAATCGAACGTGCAACATCTAACTGTGAGGTGACAAGCTACCGCAGCACCACTAATTCTTAGAATTCCCTAAATGGTAGCATCTCCTCTACTAGTTTCAAAAGGAGTAAACAAAGCTGAAGTGCTTGTAACCTAGATGCTTTTGCTACAAATTTCCCTTTGTGTATGGGGAATCTACATGAAGAGGTAAGAAATAAGTTTGCAGTTTTTTTTTTTTTTTTTTTTTTTAGGTTTTAGAAATATAATGAAAATTAGAGCTGTGAAGAGTTCATAGACTGTATTAGAATGATATCAGGGAAGAGACATATCCCAGATAAGTTTCTTACTATAAGAGAAATAAAGAACATACTCTTAACTTTTGGGGCCAAGCCTCGCTTTTGCTTCACTTGGATCACAGCTAAAACTAAGACAGATGAAGGTTTACATCATGAATTTGTGAGGCAGAGGTCAACATCTGTAACTGGATTAAACACTCGCAGAATTACTGGGGTAGCACTTTCTCAACTCTTGTCACTTATCGTCAAACCATATGTACACAGTTTCAGTGGTACATTAAGATGATCAACATTAGATCAGTGCTGCAGTAGCCTAAGCATCCTTTCAAGGACAGACCAACCAGCCTCCCAGATTTTCAAAGCTTAAGGGTGCCTTCTATTTATTGTAACTGCCAGGTGCATGAACAGAGCTTGATATAAAAGGCAGAGTGCCAAAAGCTTCAGAGTTTTCTTGCTGCCGAAGTGCTCTTCTTTGGCAGGCTTTTATCGAATGGACATTTGGATAGCAGTCCTTCGTCGCTGGACAGACATATTCCTTGTTGGGGTAAACATTCCACTAATTTATTTTTATGAGGAAAACTTGTTTTTTCTGTGAAACTTTATATGCTTTTTTTTACTTGAAAACTTACTTTTTTGGATTGTTTCATTGTAACAGGAGAGTTTACCTCTGTGAATGTTTGAGTGAACCATTTATGTTTTAATCTGTTTATTGCAAAACCTGTTTGTGGGTTGTCTTGAGATTCACCAACTCCTTCAGATTCTGCTTATTGTCTTAGAGGTTTTCTTTTGTGGCTAGAACTAATGATCAGTTACTGGTTTCTCCAGTTCTTCCTTCCTCTGTCAACAGGAATAAGGTTGTCAGGGAGTCTTTGGGTGTCAGGCAATCTACTTTTTTTGCATTGTCTGATGAAGAATGACACTGCTGTGGCTGGACTTGGTTCCTCAGACTGCTTTTTGTTTTCCCTTGGTCCCTCTGGTGTATCACCTACAGCCATTAAGAATCAGGCGATATGCATGTGCTCTGTGAATCTGTTGCTTTCTCAGGCAAGAGAGAGACACTTTTGTTGGCCCTGGGAGAAGGGGTGGATTTAAGTCTTCAACTTAGCCAGGAAAGGGATCCTGAGGCCCAGGAGAGTACCTGCTCTGGGTCAGTCTTTTCCCAGGGGAAAAAAAAAAGAAAAAATATGATTTCTCCTGTTTCTTTTTTTATGGACGTGGAAGACTTGCTGGGATTTGTCAGAAAATTGATTTTTACTTTCTCAGTACCGTTTCCTGTTCTGATAAGAAAAGAAAGAGTCCCTATCTCTTTCTGATACTATTTTTTTTCCATCAGAAGAGGAGGAATTGGAAGGAGAATGTTGTACTTCAGTGCTGTCTTTACAAGCTAAAGGCTAATTCTCTGGAAAGTGTGGTTTCAGATTTTCCACCTGAAGGCTTTTCTTTTTCTGAAACCTAATGTAAAATAAAAGAAGTTTTTCATTGGGAACAGAATGATATCCCTTTTGCTCGGCAAATCTATTACAATTTTTTATAGGTGGATATTCCACAACCTGCAGCTATCCCTTCTGTTTTCACTGCTTTGGAGAATGTTGTCCATACAGTTTGTAATGTACCCTGATGATCAACTTCCTGTACCTGGGAAGTCTAATAGGTTGTATAAAGTACAACAGACTCACAAATACTTTGTTTTTTAATCCTTAATCAGACCTTGCAGTGATTTCCTTATCCAAAACTGCTGCTGCTTTTGCTAGACAAATGGCTAATGCTAATCCCACTCCATCTGACAAGGATGGGAAAGTTTTTCACAAATTTGGGAAGAGGGTTTGTTCTGCCACTTTAAAATTCAGAATTGTAAACTGCCAGGGTCATATTAAAGTTTTTACTTCTATTTTCTGACTTCATGAAAAAGATAACTGGTAACCTTCCCTTTTCTGAGGTGAAAAATTATTTCAGTGTGTGTTTCTGATTGTTATATAATTAAATATGACTTTAAGTATTTTTATGATGCTGCTTCTGCGTTAGTCATGGAAAGACTTGCTTAGTTAAATTCTCAAAATTTACCAGATTTTAAAACTGAAATTTTAAATTCTTCCCTGAATGAGAAAATTATTTTTGGCTGATGTGCAGCTGAGATGCTTAATTCATTACAGCCGGGTGACACCTGTAGGTGCTTTTACAGTTACATCCTACTGACGCTTCTAGGTGTCAAATATTGTTCATATCTGCATTAATCATTTTAAAACCATGATACATACAAAGCATTAAAATATTTAATTTTAAAGCTTATACAATAGCATACACAACACTGTTGATATTGACCTCTGCCTAGTGCAGGTAAAGAGATCTTAATTGCTGTTTATATAATATTTATGTTGTCATACATTTTGTGCTTTTATAAATATCTCGACAACTGAGTAGCGCACACAGAACTGCTTAGCATCATATAAAAGCTCTCAACTGGATTAACAAAATGCTTGAGTGGTTGCTATGATATTGTAAGTCGTTTGCAAAATATTTCAACTTTAATAGTAACTGAGTTTACTAGGACTTATAAAATCCAGTTAAAAATCTAGAACCTAAAGAATACCATCACTATAAAAATCATTTGTGCTGAAGAGTTTGCCATTCACAGTTCGTTAGTAACCTCTATGGTTCCAGAGATAATCAGCATTTGTTTGAAATGTGAGGATATAATTTGATTCTGTAAAAAAGCTTAGGCTCTACCCATTGGAAGTTACAATGCAAACGTTCAGAACTCCATTGGAGTGAATGAGGTGCCAACAAGCAGGATTTAGAAAGGAATGGTACAATAAGTAGCATTGATTTTGGTAGAGAAAGCTGTGCTTTCTATTTCCACACCAGATAGATCAATTGCTGACACTGCAGTGCAGCATAATGAGGGTGATGCACTCCTGAATGTATCATCCTTCGGAGGGGACATTAAACCGCGGCCTCATCTACTTGAGTTGGTGGTAGCTCAGGTGGATGTAAAATATTCCATGGCACCTAAAAAAAGATTAGAGGAAGTTCCGTGACGGCCTGGCCAATTTTCTCCGTAGTAATATTAGTACCACCTCAGGTCTCCCGGAAAAGAAGCTGCTAGCCCAGTGGGATTAATCTATCAACAAAGGATGGATGAATAGCTATATAGATGGATAGATACATAAATAAAAGGACATTCCAAAAAAAAAAAAGAGAAAGCTTTTCAAAAATCAGGAACAGTCCAAAAAGTCAGAATGATGATTTACCTCTTCAGGACCCCCACCCCTGCCCCACCACAGCAATTTTTCCCTCTTTCCGAGCCTACATCTACCTCTGTGGCACCAGATTGTTAGAGAAGAATCAATTCTGAAAGTCAGTCAACAAAGGTACACTTGGTAGTTGGAATCCCTTCCTCTTTCCCAGGGAATTCCTACTTACCCTGTAAACTAACTATCAATTTCTGAAACAAATGTAACTTCACAAAAACATAAAATAGCCAAATTTTCAAACCACATAACAAAAAACAATAAATCAATTAAATTAAAAGAAATGCTGTTCAGCCTGTGAACAATACCCCTGTTAAATATTTGTATTTAACAGGGGTATTGTTCACAGGCTGAACAGCATTTCTTTTCAGTGTGTTTGCTATTTTTAAAAAAAACTGGTTTTGTGGTGAAGTATTCACTTAAGGATGTAATTAATGTAACTGGGAAAGTTTAATTGATTTATTGTTGGTTAGGATTGGTATATAAAGGGACATATTTGGAATTTGAAAATGTTCCAACAGAAGGTGAGAAGCCGAGGTACCAGAACGGATGTAATAAAGAAGAGCATGTCCTGTCAGTGGATTTCCTTGTCTTTTTTTGATGTGGTTTGAAACAAATGTAACATCAGAGAGCCATAATCAGTGCCTGCCTTCCAGATGGGCACAGGATTTTATTCAAGGATTTTTCTGGTTCCAAATAGAGAGGGCTTGGAGGCTTGTACTAGACCTCTCATAGGTTCATAGGTAAGTACTAGACTAGCTGCCTTGTAGGCCATTTCAAGCCCAGCCATTTTCACTTTTGGTGCCCGAATTAACGTATCCCACTGGACTAGAGATTGGCCTTATCAATCCCATGGTCGATAATTATATATTACCCCTAATGAGAATAACTGGAATCATACCATATATAATTTGAGGAGACCCATGCATGAGATGAAGCATTTAGGAACTGCCTCTCTCCATTAGTAGTACAGGGGGTGGTCCTTGTTTCCCATTCATAGATCCAAGTGGTGCTTGAATATGGGCAGGGATGAGTTTTGTTTTACATGGATGGGAAGTCTTTCCTTCAAAATGGTTCTGTTGTTGTTGCAGTAGAGGTTTAGATTCCTAGGCCAAGTATTTCTGATGACATGTGGCTTGCTGATATGCAATAAACCTTGTATGCTAGTTTGCTAGACACAGGTCAATTTCTAGCAGTCTGTAGGATACCGAATATAGTGGTAGGGCTTTGAGTCAGTCCACTTAGGACTTATTGTTTAGGCTTTGCATCATTTTATTAAGGTATCTTTGTGGGCTTTACAGTTGTTGCATGTATTTGGACAGATAACATGCCAAAGGAGGAATTTTGCTCAATTAATGAGGGCTGTGTAAAAGGGCACAGTGACTTCCCTAGATCTAGATACAGTCTCTTTATTTATAAGCTGTGCAATATGGAAGGACTTTATTACAACAATGGGCACATATTTGTCAAAATTTAGGTCACTTTTTTCTTAGGTTCCCAAAACCTAAACAACTAATTCACCTGCCAGGGTAGTAGTGTCAATGTGGTAGTTTTATGAGGTAGATGACTTCCCAAAGGGTACAACAATACATTTTTTGTTATTTAGTTTCAGTCCATGATTTTGGTACCAGTTATTTATTTGGGACAAACCTCCCTTTAGGATTGCTATTTGGGGATTCATTGACAGCTCCTAGCATGCAGTCATCTGCAAACTTTGTCAGCCAGAGGCCTTTGGTATAGGCATTTACTTCAGAAAAGCAGATGACAGGAGAGGTACCTGCACAGAACCTTGGGAGACTCCACTGGTTTCTCTGATTTCTTTTTTTGATTTCCTGTGCTCTATCTGTGAGACAGTTTGCAATACAGCTGGTGACACAGGGTATTATGCCCAGTTTATTTAGCTTTTCTATTATGCCTGAGTGGGGAATTGTCAAAAACTTTGGCCAGCTCTAGATATGCGGTGTGTAGCATTTTTACTTTCATCCATTGCTTTGATGACCTTTTCAAAAAGCCCTGTAGGTTGAGTAAGCACGACCTGTCCTTGACAAACCCAAACTGAGATAAGCCCAATGTTTGGTGGTTCCTTATGTCTTTATTGATTAGTTCCATGATAAGTCTTTCCAGAGCTTTGCATATGAGGCTGGTCAGACTTATGGGTCTGTAATTTCCTGGGTAAGAGGAAGGTCCATCCTTATGCAGTGGGATGACTGTAACTGCTCTCCATTCGCTTAGTACAAAATTTATATGGAGGTTGAGACTGAATGGTGTTGTTAGGGGTGTGGATAAATCATGCTAAATGCTATTTAAGATGCATCCATGGATATTGTCAGGACCCATCGATGCAGTATTTTTAGCTTTAGATAGCATTTTTAGGACTTGTTCTTGTGTGATAGCTGGAGGCAAGCCAGTTGCACATATATCTTTGGGGACAGATGAAGGGCAGAGTGGAGTAAAGTTAGAGCTAAATTTACAGGCTACTAAGTTTGCTATATCTTGAACTTCCATCCAGGTGACATCATTCAACATCAGCTCAGTACATTGCTGCATTGTGCTTTTGAGATTATGAATATAACTAAAAAAGGCCTTCTGACTGCCTTTGGTTTGGATTGCTATTTTAGTCTCTAACTTGGCTTTGGTGGATTTTATTAAGCTCCTCAGTTTTTTATTTTAGGGGAGAGGGCAGAAACATTCTGGGAATTACACTTTTTACATTTATAGGTTCATAGGTGTTTACTAGGCTAATGACCACAAGGGCCTTTTTAAGCATAGCCAAGCATCCCAAATCTCTAGCAAGTTCTGATGTCCTTGATAAGTGTAAGCAGCCGCCTGGGAGATGAACCATTTACTGGTTGCCCATTTCCATTGCAGACATAGGTGCCAAACCAGAGATGAATTTTTGGTTCCCCATCCAGTTGTCCAAGTTGCACTTGAATTTGGTTAGGAAGGAACGCTGCTTCACATGGATGGGGAGCCTGTTCCATAGACTGGGAAGTCTCTGGGATGCATACCTGTCTCTCCAGCAGGTTCTGTTTATATCACAGGCAAGGTTTAAGTCTTTAGAATGGGTAATGCTGGTGCTGTTTATTTTGTGGATAGGCAGGAGGTCCATCAGAGTGTGGTCTGGCAATACCCTGTATGTCAGGCATAGCTTATCTTGCTAGAAGCTGCATTGTGCCTGACTGCAATTGCTCCCTAAACTGATAAGTATATTTTTTGCACTTAACTGTTTTCAGTGATTGACTGAATTATTACTTATTTGTGTCTGCATTTATATATTTGCTTGAACTCTGTTTGAAGTTTGTTTCCTGATTTTTGCTGAAATGTTTATTACTGTTCTAAGGCATTTGTCACAGCAGTCGAGCTCAGGCCAACTGATTTCACATGGGGGGGTCCTTCACACTCTCTGGGGCAGCAGGGAGTTTGAAGCAGACTCATTCTAGGGTGGAACTACTAGCCAAACAGCTTTTGTGTTTATCTGATTGCCTCAGGCTTAGGTTTGGAAGGGTGTTTTATCTTGCTAGTGTAAAAGAGTTACTTTTCTGTGAATTTGTGCTTATCTTGCTAGAAGCTGCATTGTGCCTGACTGCAATTGCTTCCTAAACCAATAAGTATATTTTTTGCACTTGATTTAACAGTTTTCAGTGATTGACTGAATTATTACTTATCTGTGTCTGCATTTATATATTTGCTTGACCTCTGTGTGAAATTGGTTTAGCCTCACACTCCCACCATATTGTTGTGTTCTTAAACTTGGTGGCTTTTGCAGTGCCCGCCCTTACTATAAATTTGATCTGGGACACTCCTCTCAATCCTGTCTCAACCCATTCTACCTAATACAGAGAGATCATTTGGGAAGGCCAACTCCCTTGGTTTCTTAACCTTTAATTAACTTCTGTTCCTCCTCTCTCCCTTTCCACTTTACCAAAAAAAAAAAAACATTATTCAGCTGCTTTTACTGTATTTGTGATTCCTCCTCCTAATCTATTGCTTCAGCTTGCTTTTTCTGCTGCTTGTTCTCTAAAGTATTTAATTGCATCTTTTCTGTTGCATTTATTACTGCTTGTTTATAGCGTGTTTAAATTGTGTTATTTTAAGCCTCTTAGTTTTGGTTTAAGCACTTCGGCTCTAGGTCTACCTCTTAGTTCTCCCTGGACTCTCTGCCTCAGATTCTGACAAATATGGATGGGTAATTTCCTGAAGTTTCTCCTGCCAGTCTGGTTGATATGAGCATCCTGAGACAGTGTAACAACTGCCTCATGTACAGAGACAACCATCTACTACTACCACCTAGGAACACAATTTGTGAGACATGAAGTTACATTAGGAACCTAGAGTCTGTGCTCTCTCCCTCATAAGCCAGTATATCTGGCACTTAGAAGGTTGTCAACACAGTCACTGCACCTCAAACACCACCCACACTTACACAACATACACCCAAATATGCAGATGTTGTCAAAAAAACATACCGAAACGAAGGAGATCTCCAAGGCAAAAACACACGTGAACTCCACAATCCTCCAGACCACATACCATGCATAGTCCACATAGTTGTGTCTCACAGCCACTAAGGCTTAACCATAAACCCAACATATTAGTCATAGGAGACTCCATTATGAGAAACACAATGTGCCTTTCACCAGCTGGATAAGAAAAAGGCCACGGTTAGTTGTATGTCTGATGCCAGAATCTGCCATATCACACACGCACTCAAGTCTCTCAACAACAGGTACTGCTAAGACTCTGTCCTATTCCTTGTTGGCTTGAATGATTTGCGATGTACCTCTCTGGACTATATGAAGAGAGACATGATTGAGCTCGCCGAATATGTGTCCCAGAGAAGTATGTCCCTAGCCTTAAGCAACATTCTACCGTCACCCAGAATGATGCCTCAATGCAAACAGAAAATGATTGACTTTAGCACTGGCTTAGTTTCTGGTGTCATTCCAGGGGGATCCACTACCTGACAGCCTGGGAAGCTATGATCGACAGACCACGATGCTTTGCTAGAGATGGCCTGTATCTGTCTCACTTGGGCTTCAGGCTTCTGGCAAAGGCTGTTGCCTCCCCCATAGTGCCATTTTTAGGAAAAGTGATGAGGTCAAAACTACCAACATAAAAATTTCAACAAAACACAAATTAAAGGCTGTGCTGTTAAATGCAAGGAGTCTAAACATGAAACTGCACTCATTGCAAGCATTCTTAACCCTGAAAGATGCCGACATTTGCGCAGTCACAGAAACCTGATTTAAAGCTGCGGGGAGTACCCCAGCCTTACCTGGTTACTCATCCTATCATACATTCAGACCCCAAACTGTGCGTAGCAAAGCTAAAGGAGTTGGAGTTTCAATATATATTAAAGACATGCACATCTCCAAGCTTGGTCATTCAGTGTGACGCACATTTTATTTTATTTATTTATTTTATTTTACATTTGTTAACTGGGCTAGTCCGACTGGATATATTTCCATTTTCAGTAGAGACCCGGGGAGAAAAGCTCCAAACATAGCACAAAAAATATCATATACAGTTATATAACAAAGAAAGTAGAAAGGAAGTTAAAATACAAAAAAGGAATCTTTATGAGAAGTACTTACACTAAGAAGGATTGAATATATAGGATAATATAAGTCATTTTACAACATGATATCTGAGGTAATTTAAAGTTCCTTGATAGATAAAATAAATGCTGGTTTGTGCTTACAGAGGCGTAAGCAGTATAACTTTCTGTAACCAGAAGCAGTGTGAAGATAGAAGTAGGGAAGGCTGAAGATTAGTCAGGGTTACTGCAAGGACTTAACCAGTGTGTTTTAATGTGTCTTTTGAGCTTTTTTTTAAAGAGTGACAGTGAAGGTAGTAGAGTTAGATCGATTGGTAGAAGGTTCCAGTTATTTCCAGCAGTGTTGGAGAAAAGGGAGTCACCTGCCAAGTTATTGGACTTGCTTATGCTAGCAAGCAGTTTGCTAGAAGAGCATAGGGAATTGAGATTATTATGGGGGTAATGAGGTTAGAGAGTATATAAGTATTTTTTGGCTGGTAAAAGATCTTATGGGCAATGGTAAGTTGGGAAAAAATCAGAATGTTTTGTAGTTCAAGCCAATCTAGCTGCTTTAGATTCTGACAGTGGTGAGTTCGAAATGCATTACCAGTGGCAAATCTGGCTATGTTGTTGTAGGAGTTGGCCAGTTTAAGAAGATTACTTTTTTTAGGTTAGTATATACAGGTGAAGCATAAAGAAGAGTTGAGATTAAATGAGAGTGGGCAATAGTGGTTCTAGCTGTTGGAGTTAAGAAGGGTTTGATTCTATATAAGGAGCCCATTTTTCTGTTTACCTTTTGTATGGTGTTATTTATATGGCTATTGAAGTTGAGGTTATTGTCGATTGTGACTCCTAACAGTTTGGTGGTAGAGTCGGGGGATATAAGGGTGCCGTTGTTGGATTTGACTGAGAAGTCTATAGGGGAGGACCTACAGGTAGGTGTAAAGAGTAAGAGCTTAGTTTTTTTGGTGTTCAGAAGGAGGCAGTGTTTCAAGAACCAAGCCTCTACTGAGTTAAATACCTTCTGAGTTAGTGGATGCAGTTCTGAAGTGGAGTTGGCAGAACATATGAGCGTAGAATCATTGGCATATTGTATACAGGTGACTTGAGGGATTGCTACATGAAGGTCATTGATGAATAATGAAAAAAGAAGAGGTCCTAAAATGGAGCCCTGAGGGACTCCAAGGGTGACTGGCAGGTGGGATGATAGTTTGTTCTCCCAGAGAACTGCCTGTTGCCTATTGTTGAGGTAGGACTTAAACCATAAAATAGCTTGGGTGTCAAGAGAAAGAGATTGAAGTGTATTTATAAGCACTTGTAACACATGAGACACTCCAGGTGCAGTTAACCATTGACAAGACTCCTATTGAAATCCTTGCATTTAACAGGCCCCCAAATTTGACTCACGATTCCCACTGTGCCTGTCTGGAATTCTTTGAATCTATTAATATTCAACCCTTTACCGTGATCCTAGGTGACTTTAACTACCCAAATATAGATTGGAAGAACTACTCATGCCAGAACACAAATGCCCAGAGATTCCTTTTATTTTGTCAGTGCAAACCCCTTGCAACAGCTAGTCGATAATATCTTGGACTTGGTATTAACCAACATGAGTAACCACTGCAACATCCCTATAGTATCATCCTCCCTGTTAAGATCTGACCGTAAAGTGGTCACTTTTGAAGTTACCATCTCCTCCGACCCCCCTCTGGCTAAGGTCAAACAAAAAAACTTCTCCAAAGCTGATTACATCCTCCTGAGGGTATGGTATAAATGGCTTCACAGCTGCCTCCCCCTCTGTAGGAACTGGCACCAATGTCCAAATCTACACCAAAGTACTATACGAGCATGTATATAGATGCATGGAATCAGAAATACCAGACAGTACAAAATTACACTCCACAAGGAAGAGTGAACCTGTCTGGTGGACAGCTGCAATAAATCAACTCTATAACAAAAGGAAAAACATTGCTCTCCAGGGCCAAGAAGGAGCAGGTGCGCAATTGGAAGCAATCTCTCTTTAGCCTGAACAAGCAAATAAGAACACTAGTGAAATCCTCCAAAGCAAACTTTTCAAATTGGTCACATTTACTAGAGACAATCATAAGGCTTTCTTCACATACATCTGCAGTCTCAAAGGTTGCACCCAGATCTGCTCAGAACTGGTGGTTAAGGACACCACATACACAGATGCCATAAGTATAGCCAACTTGCTGGCTGACAGATTTAACGAGAACATCACCCCACTGTCCCCCATCAATAAATCAGGACATCCCCAGTACCTGCCCCTCTCCCCTTTTCTCTAGGGAACAGGTCACCACTGCCCACTCAAAGGCAAAAAATGCAGCCTCCATTGGACCCAGTAACATCCCAGGTTGCATCCTACATGAACGTAGGAACTTCCAGCACCATTAGGCATCCTGTTCAACCAAAGCCTGAGTACCGGCTTTGTTCCAGCTGAGTGGAGGACAGCCACTGTCATCCCTTTGCACAAAGGTAGAGCATTCACCGATCCGGGAAATTATAGACCCATCAGCCTGACTAGCCTGATATGCAAAGCTATGGAACGGATTATCATGGACCTCATTAACAAAGGCAATGGCAACCTCCAAACACTCGATCCCACACAATTTGTCTTCATCAAGGGGAGGTCATATCTGTTAAATTTGGTCAACAACTTTGAGACAGTCACCAAAGCCATGGATGAGGGGTAGACAGCCTTGACTATCTTGACCTGGCCAAAGCCTTTGACACTATTCCCCACTCAGGCATAATAGAAAAACACTCTCAACTAGGCAACAGTCCATATGTTACCAGATGGGTAGCAAACTGGCTCGCTGATAGGACCCACCTAGTCAAAACAGGGGAAGCCATCTCAAGGAATAGACCCGTAACGAGCAGTGTACCCTAGGGAATTGGTCTTGAGGCCTCTGTTATTTGGGATATACTTTTCTGAGGTGCAGGCCAAAACCAGTGGGCTATGGCTGACCAAGTTTGCAGATGACTACAAGCTGTTTGGTGTCATCAATTCCCCTAGTGATGTGGACATGCTCCAAGAGGGTCTCACCTAAACAAATGACTGGTGCCAGAAAAATCAAGCTGAATTCCAAAAAATGCATCATCCTCTTTGGGGAGAGTGTCATCCCCACAAATTATCACATTAATAACAACATCCTAAGAATGCAATCAGTCATGAGGGATTTGGGCATCCAGGCTGATAGCAACCTGACTTTTGACCACTATTTTACTTCCATTCTGTGGAAAGCTTTCTACATGGCCCACCTTATAAGTAGGGGTATCTCATCCATGGAGAAGGAGGTCATAATATCCCTGTATTCTTCCCTTATAAGGCCCATTATTGAGTACAACGCCTCTTTCGGCATGTACCTCGCAAAGCAGCTGGAGAGAGCACAGAGGTTCCTCACCAGGAGAATCCAGGGTCTCAAACATGTATCCTGCAATGACAGGTTAAAAGCCCTGTCTCTCTACTCAGTTTCACACCGACTCCTCAGAGGTGACCTCTGGCATACAAAGCAATCTGCTACATATCCACAAGTCAAGCTCCACTCGAGTAACCCACACGCGCCACTCAACCTGGTCTGTGACATCAATAGGACTTGTTGGTGGGACATATTTTGTGTCCCAGAGACTCTCCCCCATCTGTAGAATAGACTCCCTCTCCACATCAAGCAGAGTACCCATTATCCTTTTTTAAGTGCAACCTGGATAACTGGATGGAAAACAGAAAATACACCCCTAGAATTCCACCTGTGTCCCTGCTGGACTGGGGTATCAGGTGCTGACTTGGCTAAACATGGGCTTAACTCTTGGCTAGGCTTATAAGAGCCAATAGCCTAGTAACTTCCTATAATCCTTTAGATCTTTCCTCAAAAGCCTATAAGAGACAGAATACAGGGATAAGACCTTGAGGCGGTCTGCACAGGACAGTTTACTTAAATTCTTTTAGTGAGGAACCTCTGTGGATGTTCCAGTTGTTGGATATGCCTGGTTAGGTACATACCAAAGTGGGCATTGTACTCAATGATAGGTCTGATGAATGCCGAATACAGTGGAACAATGACTTCCTTGGACTTAGATGCCATACCTTTGTTTATAAATTGCACAACAAAAAATGATTTCCTCACTACTGTAGACATGTGATGGTCAAAGGCTAGATTACTATCTTTGTGTGTTCCTAAGTCCCTGACTACTGGGTCAGCTCTAAGGGGTGTG
Source organism: Protopterus annectens (assembly GCF_019279795.1). Classification (NCBI taxonomy): domain Eukaryota; kingdom Metazoa; phylum Chordata; order Ceratodontiformes; family Protopteridae; genus Protopterus; species Protopterus annectens. The sequence goes on from NC_056737.1 coordinate 88,558,760, forward strand.
TTGTCAATATGATACTTACCAGGGATGACTGCCCAAAGTATACTATTATGCATTTCTTGGCATTTAGTTTTAGTCTGTGCCTCTGACACCAGTTGTTTGTCTGTGTCAGCCCCTCCTGAAGAACACTGTGTCAGTGTGGGATTCAGTGACAGCTCCTAATTTGCAATCATCTGCAAATTTAGCCAGCAACAGACTGCTGACATTGGCGTTGACTTCTGAGAAGTAAATGCCAAAAAGGAGCCGTCCTAGGACCGATCCTTGAGGGACTGCAGTTGTGACTGGCCTCTTTGTAGAGGTGCACCACCCAGTTCTAACTGGGTCCTGTCTGTCAGCCAGTTGGCTATCTACTGGGTGACATACGAGTTTGTACCTAACCTCTTGAGTTTGTCAAAAATGCCTGAGTGGGGTATTGAGTCAAATGCCTTGGTCAGGTCAAGGTAAGCAGTGTGAACCATTTTTCCGTCATCCATTTCTTTGATTACCTTCTCAAAGAAGTCCACCAAGTTGAGTAGGCATGATCTGCCCTTGATAAAACCAAACTGGGTTGGGTCCAGTTCTGGAGGTTTCCTACATCTGTATTGATCATATCCATGATGATGCTTTCCATGGCTTTATATACAAGACGTGCGAGACTTGTGCATCTGTAGTTTCCAGGGCCTGTAGATGGCCCACTTTTGTGCAGAGAGGGATGACTGTTGAAGTTCTCCATTCATGAGGCACGAAGCCTGGTTGGTGGCTGCAGTTAAATAGTAATTCCATAGGCCCTGATAGGTCATGTTTCATGCTATTTAGAAGGCATCCTGGGATATTGCCTGGGACAATTGATGCAGACTTGGTCAAACGTCTTTTTCTTTTATTGTAAAGTTTGATGATAATATGGTTCCACCATGTCAGTTTGTTTCTGGGGTTTGCGCTGCACTTGTTCTTGTGGGATACATGTGTGTACATGCTGGTATACATCTCTGTGTATTCAGTGGAGTTAACTGGATTTGTTGGGAATTTGAAGCTTGCCAGTGTACCACTTAGGATTAGGTGGTTTATCTTAAAGAAATTTGTAAATATACCTTGGGTGGAAGGGTGACTCGCGGTGGTGGTGGTGCAGCGGTAGCATTGTCGCCTCACAGTAAGATGCTGTCCGGTTCGATTCTCAGCTAGACCGTCTTCTGCGTGGAGACGTGCTTGAATGGGCATACCTTCGTTGAAGGTTGTGCGTCAGGGCTGGCAACTCGGCATGTAAAAGTCAACTGCCAATCATTAGCGGACTGGAGTTCCGCTGTGGTGACCTCTAACCGGGAAAAGCCGAAAGACACAACAACAACAACCTTGGGTGGAAGGGTTCTCTGGTTTCAGTTTTGTTTTGAGGGAGACTGCTTTATGATCATACCTAACAAGTTATGAAGATATGCAAGGGTTGGTGCAAGATGCTCCCATATTATTGAGGACAACATCCAAGACATTATTCCCCAAATGGGTACTCTAATTGTTCCGAGGCATTTGTATTTGAAATCCCTGTGCTTGTGTACTAGTGGTTTTGTAGGTTTCCCAGTCTATAGTTAGTTTATGTTACCTAGGAAAATGCCATTGGGTTTAATACAGAGTGATTCTAGATCCTGTACATAGGTGATGTGGCAATCTTGTGTCATAGAGGGAGTTTTATAGCTAGCTAACATATGGTATGGGACATTTCTGATGGTTATTTGACCATGAAGAAGCCTAGTGCATCATGCTACTTAACTAGCCTTGATGCGAGTCTCTTTTGGATAAAGATTGAGACAAAAGATTTTTTCTCCTCGTACGTAGTAGCTGGTCTTAAATGTGTGGAAGGCATTTTAGCCCTGCACAGCTGGAGTGCTCTCCAGTGTTTTAAAACATGTCTCAGTCACTATACAGAAATCAGTGCTCTCCAGGGCGAGAAGGGCTTATAGGGGTGAAACTTATTTTTAGGTTCCTAGCATTGATCAGTAACACCTTCATATTCTCCTTTCTCATTCTTGTTGTCAAAGTCCCAAAGCTCAAAATGCTGTCTCTTCAGACCCTCTACCTCTTGTCCCCTCACTAGCTTTCATGGTAAAGCTAGTCTTAAAAGATGCCTACAATCACATTGCCATTGGCAAACTTTTCAGACATATCTTAAGATTGTTCTTATCTGGTTTACACTAGCAGATGTTGTAAAAATTACTGTTGCAGTATACATAACAAATGGGTTTTCATCACTGATATCTGGCTGGCATATCGAAGCTTTTCATTCCCAAGGGCATATGTATGATGTATGAATTCAGCTCATGTGTGCAGGTGTATAAGAACAGACATGTACATGAGATACCCTAGACTTTCCCAGACAAATGTAGGTCATGCACCTGTCAGACTGATCCATGTTTTGTCATTGGTACTGTTGCTTCGTTAATCATTGTCATACAAGTGTCCTGTTGGGGAGCTTTCCTTTTCTTGTTTCTTAAACTGTGGTTTAAATTTATTAGATGTCAGCTAGGAGGGGTAAGTGCGAGTGTGGTAGGCATATTGAAATATTATGTAGAAAGACTTGTACACTATGTGCATTATTTGTCTAGGTCCAGAAGATGACCACAAATTTTATTTGTCAGTTGTTTGTACCCAAGACCCTCAGATCAAGACTTTCCTTGCGTAATACCCATAAAACTCAGTGATTGAAATGCCTAGCTCAGTCTAAGATGGTGGATTCTCTGGCTTCTGATGTCATCTTTCTCGGAAAAAAGAAACTGAAGACCCTGAGATTAATTGCATTCCAAAGTCTCTGAGTCAGATGTACCCACTGAGGTGGTCAAACCCACATTATATCACATTACCTCTCAAGTACCCTCTACCAAGATCCCATTGAAGGTCAGTATGGCCTCTGTGGATACCTCAGATGAACCATGACTTCTCGGATGGTCTGCATAGAATCCCTCAGATCCTTGTACAGGAAGAAGTCTCTGCTACACTTATTGAAGTGAGACAAGGTTCTGAACCTCCAAGGCTCTTGCAGGCAGATGTCGCCCCTAAAAAGAAAAAAAAAAAAACATGTGATGTCTCCTTTACTTTTGAGGAAAAAAGAATGGATGGACTTCTGTCAGGGGTTATTTAAAGCCATCATGTCCTTGAAACTTCTTTATTTTGTAAACCAGAAAACCCAAGCCACACCACAAAAGTAATCCTTGGACTCTTTCTCCTCTGAAGAGGATCCAGAACCAGATTCCGATCATTCTCTGAATTGCCTCTCACAACTCCACTCTCAGGAACTGGTCTCCTCGGATGAAGGGGACTGCCTTTCACCTGACTGTCCCTTGAAAGAAGCTTCCTACAGAGAAACTTTTCAGAGCATGAGACACTTTGAATGGCAATCAAGGCAAATCTCTGAAGTACAAAAGAGATACTACAGGCTTCTGGAGATGGATACTCTGACTCCTTAACTGGTTCCTCCCCAAGCTCTAGAGGCCTATCTGGATGCCTCCTGTTCTACTTCCTTAACACCTGACTCTTGACCACCTGCTCCTAAAAGACCAGACAGGTTTTATACAGTCTCTGATGAGGTTAAATACGTGTATAAAAATCCTACGGCTGGCCCTGCAACAGAATCTCTGTCCTAGGATAAGCCATCCATGCTTCTTCCCACTGCTAATGACCTGCCCTTTGACCAGGACAGCAGGGCCATGGATAGATTGGTGTAAGAAAGTCTACACCTCCTCCACCTTTGCATTTAGAGCTATTACTTGTCAAACCTAAATTACTAAATACTTGTTTTATGTTCTACAGTCTCTTCAAAAGGTCATGACATGACAGCAGACTCTAAACAGCAAATACAGTCTGTTCTGTCCCAAACTACACAAACAGGCAGACACAGCATCAAATGCAGCTATGATGTGGTGGATGCTATATACAGGACAGCTGCCATAAGCTCAATGATCAGATGATATGCATTGCTACAGGGTCAGCACATCCCTATTGACTTCAAATCTAAAATCTTAGAGTTCCCTTTGGACAATGAACATTTGTTTGGGCCATAGGCTGCCAGTCTTTACAAAACTCTGCAAGAACAAGGTAAGACCATGAAGGACTGCAGGTAGATTTTAGATTTTAATCTCTGCAGTCCCTAGATACCATAGGAACTATCCAGCCATATCTACTTCCTTTGCTAAAAGGGATCCTAGGCCCTCTTGTAAATCGAAAAACAGAATAAGCACTATGAAGGAGCAACTCCGAACACCTCAATCCAAAACATGTCAGCACCCAAGTTTAATTCACACAGTCAGAAAGAAACCTTTAACGCTTAACTAAAATCACTGCTTTTTCATCTTTTACTCTAAAAGACTTCATCAGATGCATCTGAGGCCCTCTCATAAACATAGGATAACACCTAGGAAAAGACTTTCTGACAAACCACAGAGGGGTTCCCCTTCAGGAAGGCTTCCTTTTGGAAGCAAAACTCTGCAACTGGCTTCTTCTCTTCCACTCCACCTCCCTCCAGCCCTCTACCCTTCCTGTCAAAAAGGTTCTCTCTTCCTTTCTAGGAGATGGTAACCACAGACAAATGGGTTCTGACTGTTATCAAACAATGCTATGCCATGTTCTGGAATAGTGTTCTCTCTCTCTAAAAGGGATTCCCCATCCACCTCCCAGACACCTTCCTTTGATCAGTCCCTTTATTCAGAACCTGCTAGTGAAGGGCATTATAGAAGAGGTACCTTCGCCCTTCATAGGAAAATATTTCTATTCCATCATCTTCCTTGATCCAAAGAAGAAAGGACAGTGGAGGCCCATCCTGGACCTCTTGCTACTAAACACATTCCTGAAGGTACCTACCTTTGTAATGCGCTTTCTCCATACACTCCTGCCCTTCATTCTTCCTCAGGCCTTTCTGGTGTCACTAGACCTTAGAGATGTCTATCTTTACATTCCCATCTACCCTTCTTGTAAGAAATTTCTCAAGTTCTTCTCTGTCTCATTACATTTTCAGTTTACTGTGTTGCCCTTTGGTCTTTCCACTGCCCCAAGAGTTTTCACAAAGTGTCTAGCACCAGTGGTAGTCTTCTGCCGCATGCAGGGAATTCAGATTTTCCCTTACTTGGACGATCTGTTCAGTCCCTGTCCACAGACACACTCCTCGAACATCTTCATTTCACAGTACAGTTCTTAACCAATCTGGGATTCACCATCAATTTAAAAAAAAAATCTCAAAATTCTCCTACTCAGGATCTAGTATTCCTGGACTGCAGGGTAAACACAAGCATAATGCAGGCCTCTCTTCTTCAGGAAAAAGTGCAAAGCCTGATAATTTTTATTTTCCAGACCCAATGTTCAGGGACTCTTTGCACTGTCAGGAAGATTCTCAGGGCTCTGGGGTTCATGGCTGTGTCCATCCCAATGATCCAGCTGGCCAGGCTGCATATGAGGAAAAATTCAGTGGTACCAGAAATCAGTGTGGTCCCAATACTTAAAACTTTGAACACCCTGATCTCTGCTGCCTTGCATCAAGAAAGAATTTCTCTAGTGAGAAAAAGAGGTTTATCTCAACCCGGACCTTCCTTTCACAATCAAATTCTTCACACCAGTGCTTCAGACAGGGCTTGTGGGTCCTGAACAGAATTCCACAAAGTACAGGGGGAATGGCCCTCCCTTTCTCCTGAAGGAACATATAAATGTAAAAGAAATGAAGGCCCTTCTGCAAGCTCTGCAGACTTTCTCACACCTTTGGAAACTGGGCATTCTCTTGGTGCACACAGACAACACCACAGTGATGTAGTATAAACAAACAAGGAGGCAGAAGTTCTTATCCCCTGTGTAGGTGACATCTTACTCTGGGCAAAACTGCAATCCAAATAGTAGCTTGCTACAGATCCCCCACCATGCCCCAGGATTCCCACTCCTCTTTTCTTGATGTACTGGAAAATATTAGGGTTCAACCAAATGCCCTAATAATGGGCGACTTCAACTACCCCACCATTAACTGGGAAAACTTCTCATGTACCAACTCCTTAGCTCAACGTTTTCTGGAATTCATAAACTCCAATGCCCTGGATCAACTTATCCACAACCCCACTAGGGGCAACAATATCCTAGACCTAGTCATTACCAACATGAGTGACCGGTGTTCCACACCTGAAGTCAACTCCTTGTTGGTCCGATCCAACCACAAACTAATCACCTTTGATATCCACATCCCACCCCCACCCCCCATTAAGGAAACCACAGTAAAAAATTTCTCCAAAGCCAACTTCATGCTTCTTACGACAGAAGTGGTGAACATCATGACACCCATGCAAATAGACAATACAGTTACAAATGCACTCTATAAGCACTTACATGTCTGCATGGATCGTGCTATCCCAAACAGAACCAAGACACTATCCTCCAAAAAAGGAAGCCAATCTGGTGGTCCCCTGCCATAAACAAACTGCACAACAGAAGGAAGAAACTGTTACAAAAGACAGTAAAATCCCAAGAGTGGAGGAGCTCCCTGGTCAGCCTCAGTAAGAAGCTGAGATCCCTTACAAGATCCTCCAAAGCTAGCTATGAAAACAAAATTGCCACTAATTCCAAGGATAACCACAAAGCATTCTATAGCTATGTCAAGAATCTCAATGGCAACACCCAGATCTGCTCCGAGTTACAGCACAAAAGCATGCCCCTAAAGGGCCCATATCTGTACAGGAACAATGCAGGTAAAAGCTGCACTCTCTAAAGCCAAAAACACAACATCCTTGGGACCGGACGACATCCCAGGCTGCGTTTTACACGAACTTCAGAATGAACTGGCTCCCCACTTAAGCACCATGTTCAATAATAGCCTCGCATCAGGCTTTGTGCCCACTGAATGGTGCACAGCAACAGTTATCCCACTCCACAAAGGGGGAGCCACCACTGATCCCACAAACTATCAACCTATTAGCCTGACAAGCCTGGTCTGCAAGGGCATGGAATGTATCGTTGTGGAACTCATAAACAAGGGCATTGGTAACCTCCAAACCCTGGATCCCACACAGTTCAGGTTTATGAAAGGCAGATTATGCTTCCTGAACCTGATCAACTTCTTTGAGGCAGTCACCAAAGCCATAGATGAGGGTAAGGTGGTTCACACAGCCTATCTGGACCTCGCTAAGGCTTTCAACACCATCCCCCATTCTGGAATTATAGCTAAACTCACTAAACTAGGTATAAATCCCTAAATCACAAGATGGGTTGCCAACTGGCTCACTGACAAAATCCACAAGGTAAAAGTTGCAGACTCCAAATCTGACCTCAAAGCAGTGACAAGTGGAGTACCACAGGGTTCCGTCCTGGGACCTCTCCTGTTTGGTATCTACTTCTCTGAAGTACAGGCTAACACAGAAGGCCTCTGGCTAACGAAGTTCGCAGATGACTGCAAACTAGGAGCTATAGTCAAGTCCTCAAATGATGTAGACATCCTACAGAAGGGCCTCACTGAGACAGATGCCTGGTGTCAGAGCCATGGCCTCAAGCTCAGTGCCAAAAAGTGCAGTGTCATCCCCTTTGGTTAAAAACTCTGTACCCATGAACTGCCGCATAGGCAGCAATCTACTTTACACCGAATGCATGATAAGAGACCTTGGGACCCAGGCGGACAGTAGTCTCTCCTTTGATAGTCACATCGCCACAGTAGTCAGGAAGTCCTTCTAAGTGGCACACCTCATCATAAAAGGGTTCTCATCCAGGAAAAAAGAGGTCATTGTTCCCCACTACTCGACACTCATTAGACCCATTATAGAGTACAACGCCCCTTTTGGAATGTACCTCACAAGACATCTGCAGCAGCTGGAAAGGCCACAGAAGTACCTTACAAAGAGGATTACTGGCCTCAAACAAATGCCCTACACTGACCGCCTCAAAAAACTCCAACTTTACTCCGTAGCATATCGCCTACTCCAAGATGATCTGCCTAACATATAAAGCTATGTCAAACCCAGAGCTGTTGGACATGCTAAGCTAAAGAAATCCCAATCCCTCTGAGCTACATGCTCTAGGGTCCTAAACCTTTTCACCACAATAAACAGGACATGTTGGAGGGATAGATTCCTGTCCCAGAGACTGCCCATACTCTGGAACAGGCTACCCATCTATGTCAAGCAAAGTTCTTCATTAGCACTCTTCAAGAAAATTTTTGATGAGTTAATGGGAAATAGGAAATACACCCCAGGAATCACTTCTGTGTCTCTGCTCGACAGTGGCACAGGAAAATAACTTCCTTGGGTGGCATAAGCCAGGGAACCTTGTTGGCTAGGCTTACATAGGCCCTTGGGCCGATAGCCTAGTACCTACCTATGAACCTATGACCCTCACAACAAATTAAATTCCTTCTGTAGAGAATGTCTTCGAGGACTGTTTAAGCAGGGAATTTGTGGACCCCCACAAAAGCATCCTGAACAGACAGGTCTTCATAGCAATCATATGTTATTGGGGCAATCTGCTGATAGACCTTTTTGTATCCCCAGAGCATCACCAATTTTTGATTTTGCAGCAGCATACCATATTTTGTGGCCTGTAGGACAGATGCCTTCTCCTTCCAGTCAACAGGGAGGTTCCTGTATGCCTACCCTCCAATGCCATTTATTCCAAGGGTCCTACTAAAGTTCCAAAATGACACTCAAACTGCTGCTTCTTGCTCCTTTGTGGCCAAGACAGCATTTGTTTCCCCAATCATTTCCACCTATCCAGGAGAAACCACTGGAAATTTTTGATACAACCAGACCTAATCACCCAGCAGAAAGGTTGTCTTCTACATCCCAGCCTACCGTCTCTGTCCCATCTTGTGGATGATCCAGTTCTGATCCCTTAAAGAGACACATTTTCAGAAGAGGTGGTGTAGGTTTTACAGGAGGCCAGGAAGCCTAAAAACAGGAAATCATACACAGCCAAGAAGAAAAGATTCTGTAGTTGGTATAAAAAGTGCAGACTGTAACCAGTCTTATCTGAGGCTGCAACTGTACTAAAGTATCTCTGTGAGCTTCTGGGTTCTGGATTGGCACACTCATCCATTAAAGCCCATTTGTTAGCCATCTATGCCTGTTTGTCTCTGGATCCCCTACTCATGTACAGGGTAGAGGTCAAGCTCTTCTTGAAAGGAGTTCTGAACCTTAAGTCTCTAAGGAAATCAGTTACAGTTGTCTGGGATCTTAATTTTGTTCTGGAGAAACTCTACCACATTTTGAGCCAGACGCACCTTCCATCTTAAAATTCTGCACACACAAAACTGCTTCTGCTGGCCATAACCTCAGCATGCAGGGTGTGGGAACTCCAGGCAGTCATCCTCCCTTTCTTATTTTCCACAAGGATAGGGGTTATGGTTAGGACTTAATCCTCCTTCCATGCCTGAGGTAGTGAAGGGACTATCCCTCAATGAAGCCATTTACCTACCTGCTTTATCAAAATAGGAGGGAAAAGAATCTTGCTTTCCTTAGACTTTCACAGGTAACTGAGGTTCTGTTTGGACAAAACAAAGATGAGCAGAATAACTGACCAACTGTTTGTTTCTTTCATGGATGCCAAATTGGGTCAACCAATGTCAAAGCAAACAATTGCAACCTGGATATTGAAGGCTATCTCGTTCTGCTACTCATCATATGGTAAATACTTCCCTTCCCATCCTAAAGCACATTCCATTTGGGCAGTTGCCTATTCCACAAGGTTGTTTTTTTTATACACCTTTGTTGAATTATCACTTGTGACATAGGCAAAATTATACTTGTATAAAAGTAATCAAACTGTACTAACAAGTTCACATTTACAAATATTATACTTCATACATATATTGCTATATATTATATAACCTAAGTAACATTACATAAATTATTCAATTTGTTTTATCTCTGTTAATATATTCACTATTTCTAGTGCAGCTGGTTTAGATTTTGATTTCCATTTTCTAGTAATTACTTTTTTGGTAGCCAACATAATTAGACACAGCAAAGCCTTACCATATCTAGGCAGTTCCGATTCTGTATCATAGCTCAAGAAAAAAGTATTGTCCTAGTCACCCCAATCTGCCCACCCAGCATCTCCAACAGTGCATCATGCAGGGAATCCTTAAACTTAAAATCTGCCAACTCACCACAGTCCCAGAAAATATGTTCCCAATTACCTCTTTCTTCCCCATCATATGTCCAACATTTGCTGTCTACCTGAGGAAAAATTCTCTGGAGTCTACTTGGGGTATAAAAATATATGTGTAAACATTTCCATGCAAAAATCCTAAATCATCTAGATTGTGTTGCAGATATTCTCCCATTGTTTATTTGTGAATTGCTTATTCAATCTCTCTTTCCAATCCTTTCTACCCTCCTCTGATTGATTCTTATAGTTATCATGCAGTATTTTATATGATGTACTAATTATTCCTTTTTTGATGGCAACTACTGTTCTAGATTCTACTATAAACTCTACCAGTGCTGTAGGACCCCCCTTTTTTCTTTCCCTTTGCCTATACTCTGATATTAATCCTTGATAGGGAAGGCAAACTCTAACCTACAGTCCAAATAAATTCTTGATGTCTTCCCATTCTAACATCTTTCCCTCTGTAGTTATTTGCTCCCAATACCTTAGTTTTGCCAGTTTCCTCCAATAAATTTCCAGCCCCCTCTTGCCTATTGATTATATCCCTAATTGCAGTCATCCCTATCGTCAGAATCTCAGTTCTCCATTCCTTTGTTGGCTTAGTTCTTAGGATACTTTGTTACTTTATGGATGTAATATTCTGAATGATTATTGTTACTCTCCTTAAAGGCTTGCATGCAGAATCTAAGTGTCTACTTGTTTCTTGAGCCCCCCCCCCCCCCCATTTCATCATCATGCCTTTCCACTTTGAATTATATTTTTTTTACTTCATTTCAGGTAGTCCCAATCTGCCGTGTTATATTGGCTGAATCAGCTTATCCCTCTTGACTCCTGCCATTTTCCCCTCCCAGATAAAGTCCTTTAGCTTTTTATTAATTACCATCTGCAACTTCTCCTCTGGTTGATAAAAATATGCCTGACCTATGTATGATAATAAAGGGCCTAAAAACATTTTAGCTGCTTGTATCTTACTATCCATATCCATAAAACAAAGCTTCTATTTTCTGTTTTTGTATTATCTTTTGTTTAGTCTCTTCCTACGTATCCTTAGCTGCCACACCAGAATCATTTTTAATCCACACTCCTAAATACTTCATTTTGCCATATCCCCATAATATGGATATTGCCCAACCAATTCAAGTGTTGGGTACATAATTTACCATTATTGCCTTTGTTTTAGCTTCATTAATTTTGTATCCCGAAAAGATTTGAAACTGTCTCAAGATGTTCCACAACACTGTAATGTCTTTTTCTGGTTTTGTCAGGTATAAGATATCATCTGCAAATAATGCCAGCTTTTCTTGACTACCATACCAGTTATATCTTTGAATTTCTGAGTCCTTTATTATCTTTGCCAGTGGTTCTAAATATAATGCAAATAACCAAGAGGAAAGAAGATAGCCCTGCGTTGTTCCTCTGCTCAAGCAGAAATTATCAGAGAGGAACCCACCCACTTTAATTTTCACCTCCGATCACCCCTCATATATTCTCCCAATCAAACTTTTATTTTTTTTTTCAGGAAATGCAAATGCTTTCACTGCCCTGCTCATAAAAGTCCCAGCATACTCTGTCAAATACTTTCTCTGCATCAAGGCCGACCAACAACAGTGGTATTTTTTTTACATTCTGCTTCCCTCTGGATCATCAGAATTCTGATAATGTTGTCAAACAAAACCACATTTATCCATATCTGTCAATTTGGGTATTACTTATGCTGTTCTTTTAGCTATTATAAACATGAACACTTTATAATCATGGTTTAGTATTGAAATGGGCATGTTTCAAGCTGGATCTGATAGATTGTTATCCTCTTTAGGTATTACAGCTACTACTGCTTTCTTTCAGGATTTTGGTACTTCTCATATTAAAATACTGTTAAACAAAACCTTCCAGATCTTTATAATTTTTTCCCTCCTAGCTTCCAAACTTCCACAGGAATACCATTTATTCCTGGGGTCTTTCCTATAGATTGGTTATACGTCACAATTTTTATCTCATCTCCTCCTGTCCTAACTGTTAGTAATTGAGCCTTATCTATCTCGTAACCTTGGCATATTTAATTCTTCCATAAACATTTCCATTTTTATCTTTTCTTGATTTCCTTATTTCTCTGCTTTAGACAGACTTTCATAGAATTTCCAAAATATTTCTAATACCGCTACAGGATCTTTTGTTACCTCCCTTGTTAGAGGCTCCCTAAACTGGGCAACAGCCCTTTCTACACTGTTGTCTGAATCATTGTGCTAAACATTTTTGTGCTCTAGTGTTATCAAAAAATAGTTGCTTAACAGCAGTCTTTCTAATCTTGTGCATATTTTCAAGGTAATCCCGTATTTTCTGCTTAGCATTCTGCAGTTGATCCTCTTGTTCTGTGAGATTCCCCCTATTTTGCAATACCTTAATATTTGCAGTCCCTCTAAATAATTCTTGTTACTTCTTAACAATAGCTCTCTATCTTTTATTTCCACCCTATTTTTAAAATCCATCTTAATTTTATCCTCTTGAATATCTCCTGAATAATGTCCACTACACATCCCTTATTTTCCTCTCTTCCAACAGATAGGTGGGAAAGCACCAGTATCTTATTTTTATTTCATTATCATGTATTTTTATTTTAGCTTTTATTGGCTCATGATCGGAAATAGTTATTGGGTGTGTATCGAGACCTTCAATTTAATGCACACGTTCCTCCGAAATGTAAATTCTGTCTAACCTAGCCCAGTTTTTATATCTTGGGGAATAATAATGCAAATGTACTCCAAACTCCTACTACTGAATTCACATCTTCCATCCTAAGTATTTTCATGAATTTCTTCAAAAATTCACCCACCTTTGTTAATTCTGGGCCCCGCAGACACATCTTCACTGCTGCAAATCAAATTCTTGTCCCCACCTGTAAGTAATATTCCTTGCTGAAAACTGATTCCATTATAGCAGTTATAGGTGGAATATAAATACATGCCAGTGTCATCCTCCTCCCTTGCCAGTAGCTCCTTAGCACTACAAATCTGTTATTATCTTTTTTATCCTCTTCTGTCATTATTGGAGCTCCTCTTGCAGTTAATAGAAGTACTCCTCTTTACTTTTGTTCCAGGTATTCTGCTGAATAACCATCCTGAAAACTTTTCTTTATCAAATTCACATGTTCATTTCTTTCTAGGTATGTCTCCTTTAACATAGCTATTTGCACTCTACATTTTTAATATAGTTCACTACTCTTTCTTTTTTGTATTTATCTGTGAGACCATTAACATTTAAAGACATTACAGAAAGCATCATTGTATTAAAAAGTTATTATTCCCACCTTTTATGTATGACGCCTTTTTGTTAAATGTCTAGTTCCAGCTTTTGTGCTACATGTGTACAGTGTTTGGCAGGTTGAACTTCTGTACAGTTGTTTCTTGTCATATCCATTTGAGCCTGTCACATCGTACAGAACTTTTTGTTTTATTGAAAGCCGTCGGACAAAAAAACAAACTAACCCTCAATACCCCCTTAAACGTATTAACTTACTAACTCACAAAACTATGTACATCTTCAAATATTGAAGTTTTACACTCCTAATAGGAGCAAATGCGCCAGACTAACAGCCACACTCTTAAGACTTGAGTTAACCTAAAAGAAAAGTTATCCATGCTAAGACGCATGGTGCAGCCTGTGCTTCTACTAAGTGCTAACCTTTTTTTTGTCTTATCTTTATAGCTCTTCGAGCTGGGAAAACCCCTGAATGCTTTCAGCAAACATTATCTCCTAGCCATTTTCTCTGTTCTCCCCACAGCCAATCACTCTCCTTAGCATAACAGTAGATGTCCACTGATCACTATTGCGGTATTCCTTCACTCCCTCCTTCCCATCTAGGTTTTGCTTTTGGATCACACACACACATATATCCTTTCTTGGGGGAGTTTCCAAACTGGCTTGAGCTGCACCCCTCCTAAATGACCAAATTCCTGTCTCAGTTGTCTTCAGGCTGCTGGCTTGGCGATAGTCTGAGGATCTTGCACATACTTCTATCCTTATACCCCGATGCACACAAGCTGAAGTTGTACATCAGATACATGCCCTAGGGAAGGTAAACTTTGGTACCCCATCAGGACGTCCGCAACAAAAACCCATCTGCTAGGAATCCTGCAGCAGTGATCAGTAGGACAACTACTGCTTTGGTAACTTCTTACTCAAATGTACTTTCTTTTTTGTACCCTTTCGGCTGTCTAGTGCTGCAGACTCCAAGGCATTCACAGTTTTTCCTTATTTGAATGATTGTCTTATATTTTCAAACTCTTTTTCCTCCCCATTGTCTGGAGGCTTTGGCAAGGGTTCAGAATCTCCTACTCAGTCTGGATTTTCAGGTGAATGCACATAAATCTTCTCTCATCCTTTCTCACAAAATAGATTCCCTGAGATGTCTGCTAGATTCTGGCATGTAAAGAGTTTTTCATCCTCCAGAAAAGTAAGATGTACCAAAAGATCTTCCTGAAAATGTAGTATGTACCAAGAAATTTCTCAGGATTCTGCAGTATGGCTTCCATTATTCCCTTGGCCAGAGTTTAGATGAGAAAAATTCAGTAGTACCACAGATCAGTCCGGATTGGCATCTCACCCTTTATCGTTTCAGATCCCTGTTCTCTCAGTCTACCTTTTGCCTCCTTTTCAGTCTGTCACAACAAATGCTTCAGACCTGGTGTGAGTAAGTACAAGGTGTGTGGTACAAACATGACAGACAGAAGCACATAAAGGTCAAAGCGATGAAGGCAGTAATAAATGTTTTAAATGCCTAAATCATCTCTGGTCTCCAGGACCTCTGCAATTTTTATAGACAGCACCATTGTGATGTGGTACTTAAATAGGTTGGGATATCAGATCTTACACCTTTTGCAGGATTGTGATAGCTTGGGAGCTGGCAACTCAGTTTATTTTGACGCTTCAGGTTTCATGTGTTCCGTCAGAGCAAACATTTTAGCAGACAAGCTAAGCAAGACCAATGCAGTCCCTCACAAGACACTTCACCTGGGGTCTTTGTAGATTTGATTCATCTGTGGGAAACACCTGTAATATACCTGGTTGTATCCTCCAAGAACAGAAAACTAAAAAATTCTGCTCCAATGTTTCTTGAAAACTGGCCTGGAAGACAGATGCCTTCTCAATCTTATAGATGGGAATGTTCCTCTGTGTTTTTCCACCCTTTCCACTGATATCCAGGGTTCTTCTAAAAATCCAGAAGGGCTTCCTAAAAATTATGGTGGTGATTCTCTTTTGGCCCCAGCAACCTTGGGTCTTCTATTTTTTGAAACTTCTCAAGGGCAGTTATGACAGGCTTCCCCACAGACTGGATTTACTGAAACAAGACAGGGGTTGTTTCATGCAACCTAACCCAGAAACTCTTCAGCCGACTTGCTAGTTGATAGAATTTTGATACTTTTAGGCATCTTTTTTTTCTGGGGATAGTGAAGCAGGTATTGAAGTAGACTAAAAAACTGCTGCCAGGAAATCATATATATGTAAGTGGGAAAAACGTTCCAAGTTGGTGCCATTTCAAGAACTAGGACCCTTTTAATGCTTGGCTGCCTCTAGTTCTTGATTATTTGTTGAAGTTACTGTCCTCTGGCCTTTCTTACTCCTCTGTCAAGTTTCATTTATTGGCCAGTTTTGCTTGCCTGCCCTTGGATCCCCTCTTGCTTTAAGTCACACAGTTTTTAAATGACATTTTTCTTATCTGTCCACCTAGAAAACGGGTGGCTCCTCCTTGAGATTCTAACTTTGTGCTTGAAAACCTTACATTGTCTCCCTTTGAACTGGCTCATCTAAATGATTTATGCTTCATAGGTTGGTAGACTGTTACTTATTGTTCTGTATTCTACAAGAAGAGCATCTGAGTTAAAAGCTGTTATGGTGAGTCAATCCTATCATGTTTTTCATAGGGACAGGATTTCTCTGAGAACTAATCTATGTAATGTCATTTTCATTCATTCATTCCTCAACTTTTGAGTTTAAATCCATTTCTCTGATCTGACTCTACCGCTTCTTCCAACTTGAGGGAACACTGAAACTCTCAATCTCCTTCCTTTACTCATAATGCCCTAGTCATTTACCATACCTCAGATCTCAAAAAGAAAAATAAACTGCACCAATTTTCCACTAACCCAAGTGCTCATGTTTTTCTTTTTGTTTTATGGAGTAACCGTTGTTGGTTAGTGAAAGATTGGTGCAGTTTGTTTTTCTTTTTGATTACCCTTTTTCTGCACCCTTCTGTACCCTGAGCTGTTTTTCATTTATACCTCTGATCTCATTTGCCACCTTGGCCTATGGGACGTCACTGCTTACTTACTGTATTCTATTTCTGTGAGTTAATGTCGTTATATATATTGTAGTCTTTCTGGTTCTTACCCCGTTTTTAGTGCCCTTATATCTATACAGAAAATCTTTATACTTTACCTTTGAGTATTCCTTAAATACCGTTATTGGTATTTCCTTTGTACTTATTAGTACTCTTGTTTACCATTGTTGCTATTAGTGTTATCAGAAAAAAAAAAACTTTTCACTTCTTAATTCTTTCCTTGTTGATTGCTAATTATGTCCCAGAAATCATCTGATTCAAAAAGTGCATGGCCTGTGGTCAAAAATTTCCAAATTCAGACGCACACTCTAAGTGCGTCTATTGCTTAGGCCCGTCTCACCTGGGTTCTGATTGTGACATATGTAAGGCCTTCAATTTGCGGGCCTTGATAGACAGAAAAAAGTTAATTTTAAGAGATTTGCTGCCCTCTAAATCTACTTTGACAGACTCTGGGGCTCACCCCCCCCAAAAAAAGTTGATAAGAAAGGAGATTCTCTCTCTCTAAAAAGACAAGAAAAAGATCCCCGGATCCTTCTACCTCCTCTCCTCCCATATCTGAACCTCCCATTCAAGTAGCTAAAGTATCAGATCTGAGTACTTTGGATCCAAGACCAAGATCAGAGAAATCTCCTCGGATCTGATCACCTCAACTGCTACTGGATCCCATCTCCTCTCGGCACCCCTTTTTTGGAACATTCACTGAGATGACATTCTATATCATCTTTATAACTTCATCTCTTCATTCATCCAAGAGTTTGACAGATGCTGATATGTAAAGGATGATGATAAAATTCCTTAGAATGCAGATTCAAATGGGAGTTCTTCTGGCTCCAACCCCATAAATTCTGAAGACCATTGTCAGTATTATTGGCTCCTTCTCAGATCCAGTCTTTGGTTTCAGAGCCATCAGATTCAAAAGTCTTGGAGCCAGTCATTAGGAATGCAGAGTTCTGTCCCTTGGTCTCACCTCAGCCCTCAGTGTGTTTACAGAGTGTATGGCAGTACTAGTAGCTCACTACTATTATTACTACTACTACTACTTGAGTCTGCTGAACTGGCTCATAACCGCTCCAACCAGACATCACCCGATTCAAGCTCAAGACTATGTACTTCAGTTATGCTTTTGCCTGGGAATTTCTATCAGTTACAACAAATCTCATCTTGAACCAACACAGATATTGGACTTCATCGGTGTCATGCTTAGTACTGTCACTCAAACAGCCTGTTTCCCTTTGAAGAGAGTTCAGACTATTCAGTTCCAGGTAAAAAAGATTATTCAAAGTTCTTCTGTTTCAGCTCGACTTATTCTCCAAGCTTTGGGTTCCATGTCAGCGCAATCATTCTGGTACTGTTGGCAAGGTACCATATTAGGATTCTTCAGTGGACACTTGCAACTTAGTGGTCCATTTTTTCATCAACCATTATCCAGTCAAGTCAAAATAATGCAATCTTGCAAAAATTACCTTCTGTGATGGATACACACCAGTCAAGTGCAAGAATGTTGTCCCTTTGTTCTCTCCCAACCCAAAGCCATAGTGACCAAGGTGATGCCTACCAGACTGGGTGTGTGGGCAGTTTTTGGGAAGGACAGTCCAAAGCAAGTGGTCCCCCAAAGAGGCCAACATGGATATCGGTGTCCTGGAAATGAAAGCTGTCCTAGTGTTGCAGCCCTTTCAAAACACTCTCCCCACTGGGACTATTGCGATCCAGATAAACAATATGTCGGTGGTCTGGTACATCAACAAATAGGGGGGAGCCAAATCTTACCCTCTTTGTTGAGAAACAATGAGAGTATGGCAATGGGCAATCCTCATCAAGTACATTCTGGGGAAGTCCAGCATGATTGCAGACAAGTTAAGCAGTTCTGTTCTAATACCTCAGTAGTGGTCTCTCTATATGAAAGTGGCAGAGAAGATTTTAAATCGATGGGGCAAAACATGCTGTGATCTCTTTGCATCTCCCCTCAACAAGTGTAGCAGGTTCTTTGCCTTAATCCCCCCATTGGAGGAGTCACCGAGGGACGCTCTACTTCACGACTGATCCTCTGGTCTCCCTTATGTCTATCCTCCATTATTTCTCATCCCAAATTCCTTCAGAAAGCATCTCAATTGAAAAGCACAGTTATCCTCATTGCCCCATAGTGGTATTGTTAGATCTGGGTTTCCTTCCTTTGAAGTCATCTTCTTTGTCCACCCTGGATCCTGGATCCATCTCAAGACCTACTGTCTCACCTGACAGATATGACTCATCCAGACATTCCAGGCCTCAAGTTGACTGCATGGTTTCTCCAGTTCCACTGAGTGATAAGCATTCCAGGCTTTCCTCCGCTGTCTGTCACATTTTTTTATCATCCCACAAAGCTTCCACCAGGAAACTTTACAAAAGTAAATGAAAAAGATTTGTTGATTAGACACACAAAAGGAATTTAGACCAATTTTCAGCACCGATTCATAAGGTTCTTGACTTTTAGCTACAATTTTCAATGATGGTGCTAGCTCCTCTACTGTAAGAGTACAATAAGCTGCCATTCCTAATTTCCATATAGGAGTAAATAATTCAACTTAAGCTTTGCAAAGTTTGGAGGATGCTAATCTTGGAGGCACTTTCCTACTTAGATCTCTATTAGAAGATCCTGCTTCTCCTTGGGATTTAAACATGGTTTAGCAGTCTTTAACCCAACCCCCTTATGAACCATCAACTAAGTGTGAACCAGAATTTTCGACCTGAAAAAAACATCTTTTTAGTTGCTATTACTTCTGCCAGAAGAGGATCAGAATTACAGGCCCTGTCATATAAACCTCCTTATTTGATTTTTCATAAGGATAGAGCATCTTTGCAGACCAATCCTTCTTTTCTTCTTAAGGTGGTATCAGAATCCAGTACTAATCAGGTTTATCAGCCTTATAGTCTTCTTTCCAAATGTCTCAAGTAAAGGAGAATATATGTTACATCTGTTGGATGTTCAGGGACAATTTCGTTTTTATAGGTTCATAGGTGTGTACTAGGCTAATGGCCCTGGAGCCTATATAAGCCTAGCCCAAGAAGATTCCCTGGTGTCATGCCACCCAAAGTTAGTTCCCAGTGCCCCTGTCAAGCAAGGCCACTGAAGTGATCCCCGGGGTGAACTTCCTATTGCCCATCCACTCGTCAAGATCCCTCCTAAAGAGGGCCAGTGAAGTGCTCTGCTTGACGTGAATGGGAAGTTTGTTGCAGAGTATGGGAAGTGTCTGGGTTAGGAACCTGTCCCTCCAGCATGTCCTGTTTAGTGTGGTATTGAGGTTTAGGACCCTGAAGCATGTGGCACGGAGGGACTGGGATTTCTTTAGGTGTAGCATATCTAGCAGCTCTAGGTCAGACATGGCTTTGTAAGTCAAGCAGAGATTGCCTCCAAGTAGGCGATAAGAGACAGAGTATAGCTGGAGTTTTTTGAGTCTGTCCATATAGGGCATGTGTCTAATTCCTAGGATCCTCTTAGTGAGGTATTTTTGTGGCCTCTCTAGTCGTCGTAGATGTCTAGTGAGGTACATACCAAATGAGACATTGTATTGTATCATAGGTCTAATGAGGGGCAAGTAGAGTGGGATTATAACCTCTTTCTTCCTGGATGAGAAACCTTTTGTAATGAGATGTGCCATATAGAAGGACTTTCTGAGTACAGTGGCAATATGGTTATCAAAGGAGAGGTTGCTATCTACCTGTGTACCCCGGTCTCTTATCACTCCTTCTGTGTTTAGTGTACTACCGCCTATGTGGTAGTTCATGGGCACCAACTTTTTCCCAAAAGAATGACAATGCACTTTTCAATAATCCCCAAAACCAAAATTACGCCACTTCTGAATGCTAAACGGAATAGTTTATTAACAATACTAAGCGGTTTCACCCGCAGAATTTACTGGGCTTCATCAGAGTACACAATTCAAATGCAAACGTCATTTAAATAACTATTTAATTGAATCAGGTGCCTAAGCCACCCAATAGGGTTAAAGCTTTCTACTCTGTGCAAAGCAAAAATCCACTTTTATAGAACATTTTTATAAGTGTTAAAAGTCACCATACCACACTTTATGAATAAAAAAACATATATACATGATGTTAATAAGAATGCATAAAATAATGTATACTTCAAGTTATGTTAAAATGTTAAATTTCATTTTGCAAAGCAATTCTTACATACATTCTATATCTCATGTATTTAGTTGTACTTAACATACTTAGTAAACTCAAAAATTACTGTTAAAATGGTCCATGATTTTCATATATACAAATTAAATATTCATAGCCCTCAATTTCAAAATGTTAGTCAGTGAACAAGAGTCATTGAGACCAGGGGGCATCATAGCGTCCAACCTTAGCTGCCAGATTGTTTCTTTGAATTCTAATTTATTTTTGTCATCACCACCTCTTTCGTTAACTATAACCCTATCAATAATGAAAAATATAAACTATTAAAGTAATTATTTACAAGTTGAAAAACAAAATATCTGAACATGTTAGAGATATTAAAAATAAGAAAATCAGTAATGCCTTGTACACACACACACTGTAGTATGTACAGATTTTAAAAAGTTTATATTTTTCATTATTGATAGGGTTATAGTTAATGAAAGAGTGGTGATGACAAGTATCAGTGACTCTTGTTCATTGACTAGCATTTTGAAATCGAAGGCTATGAATATTTAGTGTGTATATATGAAAATCATGGACCATTTTAACAATAATTTCTGAGTTTAGTAAGTATGTTAAGTACAACTAAATACACGAGATATAGAATGTATGTAAGAATTTCTTTGCAAAATGAAATTTACCATTTTAACTCGAAGTATATATTATTTTATGCATTTGTTATTATCATCATGTATATATGTTTTGTATTCATAAATTGTGGTATGGTGACTTTTAACACTTATAAAAATGTTCTATAAAAGTGGATTTTTACTTTGTACAGAGTAGAAAGCGTTAACCCTATTGGGTGGGTTAGGCACCTGATTCAATCAATTAGTTATTTAAATGACTTTTGCATTTGAATTGTGTACTCTGACAAAGCCCAGTAAATTCTGTGAGTGAAAGCGCTTAGTATTATCAATAAACGATTCTGTTTAGCATTCTGAAGTGGTATAATTTTGTTTTTTTAGGATTATTGGTCACGGAACACTCTTTCGAGAGTTGCTTTTACTTTTCTGGTTCTTTAACAATTGAGCCTTGATGGTTTTATTGTTTGTAGAGTTAAGCTTCAACAAATGTGATGAAATAGGTAGCATAGTTCTAGTTTGTCTGGAAAGTAGTCTTTGAGCAGGTGAGCCAAGAATCTCGTTACGAGGTATGTTTCTGAGATTAAGTAAATTCAAGAATACATTGGTATTGTCACGCTTTGACTTTACAGGTAATTGCTTTGCAATCTGTACTGCACATTCAGCTAGACCATTGAATTGAGGATATTCAGGACTACTAGTGACATGTACAAAGTTCCATTCTCTTGCAAATTTCTGAAACAACTGCCTAGTAAATTGAGTACCATTGTCAGAATAAAGTTTGTGAGGACTACCATGAACTGAAAAATGATGTTTAACATAGTGATAACAGCTGCTGAGGCTATTTGGTAGCAGATCAATTTCAAACCAGTTCGAGTAAGAGTCTACCAAAACCAAATAATATTGATTATTCCATTCAAAGATATCAGTTGCAACAGTAGACTAAGGTAGTTCAGGTATTGGATTTAGCTGAAGTGGTTCTTTTCACAAATGTGCTCTGGTGCTACTACATATCGAACAAGAAGAAAGAACATTATCAATGTCTTTTGATAATGAAGGCCAAAATACTAGTTCTCTAACCCTTCTCTTAGTGGATAATAAATCTGGGTGGCCACAATGTAAAATCTGACTATATTCATGCTGTAATGAAGCAGGAACAACAATTTTAGGACCTTTGAAAATTATACCATCTTCCATTAACAATTAATTTCTGTAGGGAAAGTATGATTCAGGTGATGCACTAGATTAGTTTGACAGCCATCCAACACTGATGTAGTGATTGAGCTTTTGTGAAACTCGATCAGCTATGGTGTGATCTCTCAACTCGTCAAGTCCAGTGGTGGAAAAATTACGCATTGACATTATATCAAAGTCAAAACTTTTAGCAGCAAGCAGTTCTGTTGTACTTGAGTGATCTGGATAAAGTATCAGTCAGATAAAGCAATTTACATTTAGTGTAGACCATTTTGAAATTGTATTTTTGCAATTTGAGCATCATTCTTTGTAATCTCACCAGAGCAGAATTCATAGGTTTCTTTAGAATAGTAACCAGAGGCTGATTATCAGTTTCAATTTGAATAGCTCGACCATAATTATAGTCGTGAAACTTGGAACATGCAAAAACTATAGCTAGAAGTTTTTTCTCAATTTGAGCATTATTTATTTATTTATTTTGTTTTACATTTGTTGACCGGGAGAGTCCAGCTGGATTACAAGTCCATTTTCAGTGGAGGCCCGGGGAGAAAAGCTCCAAGAGAACAATTTTTTTTACAAAACATAATTTTAAGGACAGACTTTTGACTTACAATTTCCATAGAAGAGACTTTGACATACATATTAACTGATAGGATACATTCATTCTCTACAATATAATATTAAATTTTAGAAGATATTCCTAAATTTAGGATTACTGTGATAGATTTACTATCAGAGTAAAAGCAGAGAGATGTAGAATAAGGCTCAGAGAGAGAGCAGATGATGCTCTCTATAGCTGAGAATGATAAATTGATTCACTGTATGTCTTCGCCTGGTTTTAGTTGAGAAGGATACATTGATTTACTATATGTCTTCTCCTGGTTTTAGTTGCTTATGGAGAGCTCAACATTGCTGGGGTAGTTTTCCCTAACTCCTAGAGAGATGGGATGAGCAGTAGATTAACTGTCCTAAGTGGGTACAGTACTATGATTGGTTGGCTTAGCAGAGTTACTTAAGTTAGGTGAAGTGTTCTAATGAGTCATTAGCCAGGGGGGTTACAGGAGCACAGTCGATTATTCAAAAAGTGAGTTTTAACAAGTTTCTTGAACTTTGATGGGGATTTGTTGTCAGTTATGTCGACTGGAAGGGAGTTCCAGGTTTTTGCTATACAGTGGCTGTAGACAGACTTACCAGCTTCATTGTTATATTTGGTTACTTTGAGGAGTTTTTGTGTGCTAGATCTCAAGGGCCTGGTGGTTGTATAGGGTTGCAAAAGATTTTGGAGGGCTGGGGTGCTTTCAGAGTTATGTATTATTTTGTGGGCTAGTGATAGTTGATTGAGTTGAAGTAGTAGTGGTAGTTCTAGCCAATTGAGTTTTTTTAGGCATTCACAGTGATGTGTTCTGATGGGGCAGGTTGTAGTGAATTTGGCTGTCTTATTATAACAACTATCAAGTTTGTTTAGGTCGGATTTGTGGAGATTTGTAAGCACGGGAGAGGCATAAAGTAGGGTGAATAGTAGGTGGGCCCTCGCTATTGCAGTTTTGGAGTCTTCAGTGAGGAATTTTTTTATTGCGATACAGTAGGCCAAGTTTTTTATGATTATAGAAATATGTAGGTCAGATCTAAGGTGATTATCTATTTCAACCCCTAAGAGTTTGGTATGATTTGTGGAGTGATTGTGGTCTTGTTAAAGGAGGAGATGAAGAAAGAATCAGTGGAGCTGTGGCTCTGTGGGATCTAAAGAGTACTAGCTTTGTTTTACTTAGGTTCAGAATGAGCCTTTGATTTGAAATCCAAGTTTCTGCTAGGGAAAAGCATTCTTGTGTTAGGGAGTGAAGGATGTCAATTGATTTGGCTGCGCATGTTATGGTGGTATCATCTGCATATTGCACTACTGAGGCTTTAGGAATACTGTTTGGGAGCTGATTGGTGAAGAAGGTAAAAAGAAGTGGCCCCAAGATGGAGCCTTGGGGTACTGCTAGGGAGACTGGTAGAGAGGGGGAGAGTTGGTTTTGCCACATAACAGCTTGATCTGATATTGTTAATCCTCGTTCATTCCTTACGTGTGGGTATCGGTTTTGACGGAACTGAGCCGGCCATCTTCCAAGCTCACATCAGCTACAAACTCTCGAGCTAAAACTCCTACCCAGGATTCCCCTCTCCCTGTTACCTCAAATTTCGTTTTCCGCATCGCCATTCGGTCGTGTCAAGCTACTTCTGTTGAGCTAAGTACAATATTTTTCTTCATACTAAATTCTAAAACAGCCTTTTCTTACAGAAAAGTTATCAGATAGTTTTCTCTTACCTTATTGCATTTATCGACTATCCTTTCTTGAATATTTTCAATTCCTTTCCTCCCCCTTACCGCGAGGTAATTTATTTTTTACCATTGTTGGTAAACCAGCTTTCCTTCTTATCTTCGGGTAATTCTTGTACCATTGCTGATATTTTTTCTGGGTTTCCGTCTTTCTTTCTAACATGGCAGATAAAAAAGGTAGTCCAGGATTTAAAAGATGTTTAGATTGTGGCCATAAATTACCTACTTCAGATGGCCATTCCCTGTGTGTCTGTTGCCTGGGTGTGCCTCATTTAACAGTTGACCCGCCCTGCGGGATTTGTAAGAATTTCTCTAACAGGACGTTGATTGAGAGAAAAAATAAATGAATATTGAAGGGGCTACTTAAATCTCCTTTTTCAGAGACTATTTCTGGATCGGAGGCTTCAATCCCTCCAAGATCCCATAAGAAAAAAAGTGATGAACATATAAAGGTCTCTTCCTTCGTCCCCTGCTGGGGACCCCCAGGAACCGAGACCCAAGAAAGCTAAGCTGTCCAGTTCGGATTTGCCTTCTCCAGCTCCAGCGCTTTTGATATCTAGACCTTCAGCACCGAGGCCATTGGCGCCATCTGTGACTTCGGCACCGACTAGTGTGCCCTTTACCATATTGGTACTGAGGGGCTTCTCGGTTCAGACTTCTTTACCGGCACCGACTGACCAGTCGATGCAGACTGTTACGACGTCGATGGATTTTTCGACGCCCATTGCCTTTTCGGCTCTGAAAACTTACCCGGCACTGACTACCCTCTCAGCACTGACCATTCAGTTATCGGCACAGATTTTTTTCTGTTCCAGCCTTAGCACCGACAACCACTTCGGTACTGACCTTATCGTTAGTGCAGACCATGACTTCGGCACCGACGATTTCCTCAGTGCAGACACCTGTAGTTCAGTCCTTTACAGCCCCGTTGTTTTCAGTGCAGACTTCTGAGGTGGGCACCAAGCTTGCTCCATCTTTGGATAGACCTGACTCCCCTTCAGCCGTGTCCGCGAAATCCACTAGAAGCCCCTCTGAACATGACGTGTTGCATCTTGTGGATAAAGTGGTTTTGGCCAGAGGTATCCCACCCCCCAGGACCTATCCTTCCTCGGGAGATGATCACCATTTACCAAAATCCTTCATTGCCTTTGAAGCCCCTTGATATAGCACAGTCTTCCCCCTCTACGATTCCCTTTACGGGCCTCACTAAGGAGCCGCAGTTGCCTTTGTGGCAGGAGAGTTTTGCTACGACCCAGAATGTCAACTGTGGTGTACATAATTTGGTGTTTCACAGCCATCCAGGGACACTGAGTCGGCAGGCTGAGCCACTTAAGAGAGGGGTTACCCCTGCCCTGGACACTAACCCCTCTTCAGGTGGACTGGCCTTCCAGCTAATGGAGAAGGCTCTGGCATCGGTTGGCGATCCTGTGCTATCACTCTCCCCACCCTCCTCTGGACCACAATGTACACAAGTTGCTCCTAGCAGAGACCGGGCACAAGGGCCTCAGGATATACTCCCACAAGAGACCCCTTTTGCACTGTCTTCCCCAGCTTCTCCCTCTGAGGACGTTCATCAAAAGAGCTCGTGCAAGAGGAAGCATATGGACTCCAAAGAGGTGTCCCTTACTGAAGACACAGACTTTGATGATGGGGAAGGGTCCCCTCACTCACCCTCTGAGGTATCTTTTGGTGATATTCTTGAAATTCTTAAACAGAGAGGTGACTGGTAGCCCTCGAACCCGACCTCTGAAGAGTCTGTGTTCCTGCAGGCCTTTCGTGCCCGGCCCCCTACCTCCTGGGTTATTTCACCTGCCGACGAACTGGTCCGGCTCGTCGTGCAGCATGCATGGAAGGCTCCTGACAATGTTGAGGCCATTTCCCAGAGGCCAGATAAAATGTTGTCCCCTCCTGCTACTGATCCCCATTGGTCCAAAGGTCTTCCTGTAGATGCTTTGGTGTTGGCGGCCGCAAATAAAAAGGACCTGGTGGAAGAAGAAAGCCAGACTGTCCATCTGCCCAACAAAGAGTCCCGGGCTGTGGACAGAATAGGGAAGCATACTTTTGCATCAGCGACCTTTGCAATCAGGTCCTTGAACTATATGGCACATTTTACCAGGCTTCAAAGAGATTTAATTTCTGTGCTCTCTGAAACTTTGACTGGAGCTGTGTCTGATGAGGTCTGTGACAAAGTGGCCTCTCAGCGAGCCACCATTGAATTGATATCTAACTCCTCTATGCACTTGATATCTCACGCATCAGAAGGAGCAGCTAGATCGGCAAGTTCAGGCATTGTGCTGAGACGACATGCCTGGATGTGCTTGTGTAATTTCGCGGAACCCTTCAAGGCTTCCTTTCCTCAATGCTCCCGTCGAAGCCTCTTCATTGTTTGGACCCAAGGTTAAAAGCGCACTGGCCAGATGTGAACAGGACGGTAAGACCTTTTCTGCCGTGGGTGTCCGTTATTCTTCCCCTCAATGGGCTTTCTCCAGAAATAAGAAGAGTGTAAAGGTATGGCACAAAAAATCTCGGGGTCCTTTCCATGACACACAGGCTGCTTTCTCCCCTAGAGGCAGAGGGGGAAACTCTCAAGGAAGATGCCCTTTTCAGGGCAGAGGGGTCTGTGTAACCAAGGTTCCAGGGACTCTTTCCCTGGCCAGTCCTACCAGTGCTCCTGAAGAGCAGCCCAACTGCTTTCCTCTGGAAGTGGTTGGGGGTCGTTTCTCTTTGTACCCTTCTGCCTGGTAACCATCACCACCAATCCTTGGGTACAAAGGATAATAACCAGAGGTTATCATATTCCCTTCGACCTTTGTCCCGCTCCCCTAACAAACTTACCCAACATTCCACCCAGTCAAAGGGAAGAAGCAGCATTAGAGATTTCAAAGCTGCTAAGAAAAAGAATCATCCAAATAGAACTTCCAGGCCAGATAGGATCCAGATTCTACTCGAGACTTTTGGATCTCAGTATATTGAACAAGTTTGTAAAAGTACAAAAATTCCGGATGGTCACAATACAGTCTATCCTTCCGCTGTTGGAAAAAGACGATTGGATATGCTCGATAGATCTTCAAATGTGTACTACAACATAAAAGTGGACAGACCATCATGAAGATTCCTCCGCTT
The DNA here is from genome assembly GCF_019279795.1 of Protopterus annectens. Taxonomy (NCBI): domain Eukaryota; kingdom Metazoa; phylum Chordata; order Ceratodontiformes; family Protopteridae; genus Protopterus; species Protopterus annectens. The sequence continues at coordinate 88,586,559 of NC_056737.1, forward strand.
CTGTGCGGGAGCCAGTCACTACCAGTTCAGAGTACTGCCCTTCGGACTCTCTGCATCCCCCAGAGTGTTCACAAAGTGCATGGCAGTCATCACAGTTCAATTGCGACTACAAGGATTCCAGGTGTTTCCATACCTAGACGACTGGCTCATCTCTGCCCCCACCAGACATCTATTGGAAGAAGCTCTGGCATACTCACTTCTCTCTGCAGAAAGGCTAGGCATAACCATAAACTGGCAAAAATCCAATCTCACCCCATCTCAGTCCACAGAATTCATAAAGGTCATCTTGAATACAACGAATTGCAGAGCATAGAATTCTAAGGATAAAGCAACAACTGATCCCAATCCTTTCAAGGGAGAAATCCACAGCTCACTCTGTTCTACAGTTGTTGGGTTCCATGGCAGCCTCTATCACCATTGTCCCCCTGGCCAGGTTTCAAATGAGGCTTCTGCCATCTTATTTCTTTTTGTAATAAAAGGATGTTCTTCATCTCACATTGCTGCAGTCCTTACACTTGGGTAGTCCGCTGTCCTCGGTCGGCCCGAATATCAAAGTATAAGGCTGACGTCGGTCAAGGCGCATTTGACTGACATCAGAACGTCAGGGTACAAATGCGCATGACCGACATCATATCCTCAGTCTTTTTTGCCGCATGGTCCGATGCAGAAGCAGCATTGCAAGTGCCGGTTGGAGTTCTGAAATTTTTCGATTTCGGAGTTTCAGACCGAGTCAAAGTTGGCTAAGTACCCCGTTGGGGAATATTTTAGTTTTTTCTTGCCTCAGTGGTTTACCGGATGTCAGAAAAAGTGAATAATTGTATTTCTTGTGGGAAACAGATACCGCATAGAGACTATCATACTTTGTGTATTCCTTGTTTAGGGCCTGAGCACGATGTTGTTGGGTGACGCTCTTGTGCTAGATTCAATAAGCGCACTATAAAGAGAAGGTTGGATTGTGCCAGGTTGGTCTTCGGGAAGCGGTGCAATTATAAAATGCCGTTGGATGCTCCGACGCCCGCTTCTTCGAAGAAGCGCAAGGACAAAGCAGTTAAGCCTAGGCTAGAAGAACCGTCCGTACCGGACGCTGGTTCTTTAGAGGTGTCGGTGGAGCCGGTGGTTCCACCGGAGGTTTCTTTGGGATCCCAGGGAGAGACTTTGTTATTGCAGGATGTGGCCTCTCAGGAGGCAGGTCAGGCTGATGGGGCTTCTCAGGTTACTATACTCCCCTCCCTTCCTAGGGTGGTTAGGCCCTCTCCTTCTGTTTCCAAGGCTTCTCCCAGAGGCAGGCCAGGTTTAGCTTCAGTTGGTGTCACCCCTAGTTCTTCAGGAACTGTGCCCAAGAAGCATATGCTTAAAATGGCAGAAGATTTGATTACTTTGATTAGGGGTTCTTTGCCCCCTCCTGATAAGAGACCTAGGGTGGAGCCTGAGCTAGGGAGTTTTGAGCAGGCTTCGGATGTTTCAGAGTCTTCGGCTGAAGACTTGCAGGAGTATTCCCCTTATTCTGATTCTGATGTGGATGATTCTACTCCTTCTGCTTCTCCTCCTGAGGATTTTTCTTTTTCAGAAACTCTTCATTCCATGAGGGAGCATTTTAAGTGGGAAGGTCAGGACTTCTCTGATTCCAGGAAAAGGCTTAGGGAATTTTTGTTTTTACCCCAGCATAGGCCTTTGGCTATACCTCCTGTTTTGGATGTGGTGGAAGATGGTTTTACAGAGGCTTCTCTTAATCCTGATTCTTTGCCTCCTGCTCCTGTTAAACCGGATAGGTATTACAGGGTGCCTGAAGCTCATAAGTATCTTTTTAAAAAGAGTCCTGGGCAGACCCAGAAACTGTTAGTCAGGGGCCTAAAGGTGTTAAGGCTTCTGTTGTCAAGAATCCGGTTCCTACAGATAAAGAGGCCAGGGCCTTGGATAGATGGGGAAAGAAAGTTTATACTTCTTCCACTCTAGCTATGAGGGCTTTGAATTGTCAGTTTCACATGTTGAAATACCAAAACTATCTCCTTACACAATTGAAGTCTAAGGTTGATGCTCTGGCGGAAGGTATTGATTGTAAAGAGTTACAAGATTTAGTACATGTTTCTGAACAGGTGAGTAAGCATTCTTTGCAATGTGGTTTTGATGCTGTACAGGCCTCGTCTAGGGTGGCTGCCACTGGGTCAGTTCTTCGCAGGCATGCCTGGCTGAGGGATCAGAATTTATCTGACCATGTTAAAACAAGGATTTTAGATGCTCCTTTACAATCTGATGTGTTGTTTGGTTCTCCTGTTGAGGCAGTTTTAAAGAAAATGGAAGACAAGGCTAAGTCTATGCAGACTGTTAAAGATTTTTTGCAGGTTCAGCCTCCAAAGTTTAGTAGAAATTGGCCTACTAAGGGATGGACGTATCCTTCTTATGATTCCCAGTCTAGGGGTCGATCTAGACGTGGTAGGGGCAGAGCTCAGGGCTCTTTCAGGCCTAGAACAGGGAGTTCTCCTGCACAGTCTTCGGGTGAGGGCAGGGGTCAGTCCTTTCGTAAACAGACCCAATGACCTACCTTTTCAGCTGCCAGAGCCTTCTCGTCTGGCAGCACCTTTGGGAGGAAGGTTGGCACTTTTCAAAGAAAATTGGAGTTTATTTACCCAAGACAGATGGGTATTGGATATCATACACCACGGTTACAGGTTTTATTTCCATACCTTGCCTCCTTTCAAAGGCATGCCAGACGTTCCTCCTCAACAAAGAATAGAGGCTCACAAGCAAATTTCTCTGTTACTCCAAATAGGGGCCATACAGCCGGTCCCTATGCCAGAAGTGGGCCTAGGATTTTATTCTCGCCTGTTCCTAGTACCAAAGAAAGGGAGCACGTGGAGACCAATTTTGGACTTATCTATCCTCAACACTTATCTGGACATTCCCAAGTTCAAAATGTTGACGTTACAGCAGCTTTTACCTCTGCTGGGCAAAGATCATTGGATGGTAACTTTGGATCTCAAGGAGGCTTATCTTCATGTTCCTATCAGACTAAGTTTCAGGAAGTATCTGCGTTTTCGAGCTGGGACTTCTCATTATCAGTTCTCTGCATTGCCCTTTGGCTTATCTACTGCGCCCAGAGTGTTCACGAAAGTTCTGGCTCCAGTGATAGCCTTCCTCAGGTTAAAAGGAATACAGATCTATCCTTATTTGGACGATTGCCTGATTCTGGCTCAAGGAAGGGACGAGCTTCTTCATCATTTGGATTATGTGATAGCAGTGCTAAGATGCCTGGGGTATTCTGTGAACGAAATAAAGTCCAGTCTAGTACCCTCTCAGGACATGTGCTTTCTGGGTGTGAGACTGAATACAGCATCCCAGATGGCCTTTTTGACCCCGGACAAACAAAATAATCTTTCCCTTTACTTTCATCAGTTGTCTCATCAGTCCAGGCTGACTGCAAGGACAGTCCTTCAAGCCTTGGGGTTCATGGCATCTTGTATTCTGGTGCTTCCCAATGCCAAACTGCATATGAGGAAGCTACAATGGTATCTCAAAAATGTATGGACACAGCACTGCCAGGATTTGGACACTGTCATTCAAATAATACCTTGCATTCAAAAGGAATTGTTGTGGTGGGCTCAGGAATGTCACCTAAACAAGGGACTTTCTGTGACCCGGCCAGAGGCGAGTCAGATTCTAATGACAGATGCCTCAGACAAAGCTTGGGGAGCTCATCTGAATGGAAAGTGGATACAAGACAAGTGGCCTGCCAGACTACAACATCTACATATCAACTTGAAAGAGATGTTAGCAGTCCAGTTTGCATTAATAGCTTTCAAGGATTTACTTCTTCCAGGGCAGGTGTTGATTCTAACAGACAACACAACTGTCATGTGGTACATCAACAAGCAAGGCGGAACACATTCTTATCCTCTATGCAGGCAAGCAATGATTTTGTGGGAGACTGCTCTCAGTTTACAGCTAAATCTTCAGGCAAGGTTTCTGCCGAGCACAGAACTCCTTAGCAGATGTGTTGAGCAGACAAATTATGGATCCCCACGAGTGGAAATTGGATCCTCATGTATTTCAGAAATTGACAGTGTCATGGGGAACTCCAGACATAGATCTGTTCGCTTCTCCACTAAACCACCAGCTGCCAAAGTTTTGCACAAAAGGTTTCATCCCACAGCTTGGAAAGTGGATGCTCTTTCTTTCAATTGGAGCAATCTTCATGTGTATGCCTTTCCGCCTCTGCCTCTCCTCCCAAAGGTACTACTAAAGGCCAGACAAGACAAGCCAAGGATGATTTTGATAGCTCCAGATTGGCCTCGACAGCATTGGTACCCATTACTGAGAAGCCTGGTATGGAAGCCTCCATGGCCTTTGCCTTCGATTCCACACCTGTTGTCTCAGGAGGACAGTCATTTGCTCAATGTCAAGCTTCACTCTCTGCACCTAACAGCCTGGCATATTCTGTTTTGAACCATAGTGGGCCTCCACTTCCACAGCAAGTTTTGAATGTTATTTTGGAAGCTAGAAGGCCTAGTACAAGGAAAGTGTACGCAGATAAATGGAAGAGATTTTTAATTTGGAGTGCAGCAAAGGATTTTGATGTTTCTGAGCCTAATTTAAGTGTGGCTCTTCAATATCTTACTGAGTTACTGGACAAAGGTTTGTCCTTCTCTTCTATTAAGGTTCATGCTGCAGCAATTTCGGCTCACTATGATTGTGACCCACCATTGTTTTCTCATCCTTTATTCAAGCAATTTCTTAGAGGGGCAAAGAATATAAGACCCCACGAAGAGCTCCTACTCCTGCTTGGGATCTCAATTTTGTGTTGGAGAAACTCACTCTACAACCTTTTGAGCCTGCAGCTACTGCTGAATTAAAGTTTTATCATGGAAGACTGCTTTTTGTTGGCTATTACCTCTGCAAGAAGGGTTTCTGAGTTGCAGGCCCTTATGGCGGTTGAGCCTTTCTTAATTTTCCATAAGGATAGGGTATCTTTACGCACTAATCCTTCCTTTATGCCTAAAGTGGTTTCTAGTGTGGCTTTAAACCAAACTATTCATTTGCCTACTTTTTATGCAAATCCCCAAAATAAAGGGGAAAAGATTTTGCACACTTTAGATGTACACAGGCAGTTGCGATATTATTTGGACAGAACTAAAGGGTTCAGGCAGTCTCAGCAGTTATTTGTTTCTTTTGCTTTGAGTTCTCAGGGCAAGCCTGTGTCAAAACAAACTATTTCTAAGTGGATTGGGTTTTGCATTGCTTTCTGTTATTCCCATCATGGCAAGGAGATTCCAGCTGGGATTAGGCCTCATTCCACTAGGGCTACTGCCACTTGACAGCTTTTTGAGGGGTGGCAACTAAGGATATTTTGGAGGCAGCTACTTGGAGTTCAGTGCATACTTTCTCTAGGCATTATCACCTACCACTTTACTCTAAATCCAGGGCTGGTTTTGCCACTGCTGTTTTGCAGGGCATTTTGGCAGCTCCTGCTTCCTTATAGTTTGCCCATCCTCCCTTACCTCTGCTTTGGGATTCTACCCAAGTGTAAGGACTGCAGCAATGTGAGATGAAGAACATAGTACAGTTTTGTACCTACCATAAATGTAGATGTTCGAAGATCCACATTGCTGCAGTCCAATTTACCCTCCCTCCTTCCCTCTGTAGTTAGAGGCGGTTGTGTGGGTTGGGTTGTCAATATGATGTATATTGTATATATTGTACATATTTTTAGTGCTAGGATGGTTGGTTGTTTGTTTGCTGTCTTTTGGTTTGACCTTTATTTTTAGGGTCTTCTGACATCTGGGGCAAGAAAAGACTGAGGATATGACGTCGGTCATGCGCATTTGTACCCTGACGTTCTGATGTCAGTCAAATGCGCCTTGACCGACGTCAGCCTTATACTTTGATATTCGGGCCGACCGAGGACAGCGGACTACCCAAGTGTAAGGACTGCAGCAATGTGGATCTTCGAACATCTACATTTATGGTAGGTACAAAACTGTACTTTTTTCCCATCTCCTCCCCTATTATTCCTATATATCAAATCAAGTATACCAAATTTGAAATCAGGAATGGGGTTACAGACCAATAATAGGGGAGGAGATGGGAAAAACCTTTTATTGCAAAAAGAAATAAGATGGCAGTTGAGACTCAGGTCTAATTTTGGACCGGGTCTGAACGAATACATCAATATTAAGGCTGTATTGGTAGGGAGAGCTGAGGCCGTTTGAGGCCATCTACACCAATTTGGTAGTGTCATTTTACATTTCATATTTAGATATTAATCCATCTCAAGAGTTCTTACCGTTCCTTTCCCTTTCTGGTTGGATGATGGTTTAGGTTTTTTGACCTACATTTTTTACCTACATTTTATAATTTTGACTCATTTACAATTCTGACTCATTCAATATTTTGTACTTACTTGTCAAAAGCACATTGTTCAGAAAGGACTAATTATATTTCATATTATTATGTTCACATACATATTTATATTTATTATTTTTTATACAAGTCTTTTGGAACATCTTACTTTTTACACTATCAATTTATTATATTTCTGCACTTCATTACAATGTCTATCAACACTGCATTTTACATTTCATTTTTTAGGTTGAGAGGTTGTTATTAACACCAAAGTGTATATTTATTCCTTATTCCTTGTTTTGGTAAAGTTGCACTATTGTATTGTTTTTTAAAATAACATGGGTTGATTGTAACAATGATGGTTGATATAACTTTAAAATTTTAGTCTATCAAGTTTAATTGAAATAATTGAATGATTGCTTTTGTGATTTTAATATAAATACTTGATGCACCAGTGGTTTTATTTGTCTGATGAAGTCTGCCTTGAGCAGACGAAAGCGCTCACTTGTAATTTTTATCGAATATTAAAGGAATTTTATGCTTTCCAGCAGTACAGAGGACTATTTTTGTTTTACATGGTATTGTTTTTTTACTTGTGGTGTAGTCTTGATTACTTCGCCGACTATGCCCTCGAGCATGTCAGATCCTAGCTCTCGGGGCAGAGAGCCAAGCGTCGGATCTGTGGGGGGAACTGTGTCTTCAGCGCCATTTAGGTCGGAGCACACTTCCCTCTCGGATCCGACCGCTTCGGCTCCGATGCCGATCCCTGCATCAGAGCCAAGGGGGCTGCTCTTGGAACCAGAGGAGAGCGGTTTGCCCTCGGCGTTTGATGTAGTGGAGAGGGTGCTGTCGAGGACTTCCAGATCCCCGGGCCGGGCTGCTGATCTATCCGTCACCCCTGCGCATTTGAGCCTGTCCTCCATCATCTGGCCACAGGGACAGCCGGCATCAGCGCTCCAGTTGGTTCCCTTAGAGGAACAAGACCCCGTGGGTGAGCCCTCCTCGGATAGCCCCACCGAGGAGGTTCCTCACAAACAGAAGTGCAAAAGGAGGCACCTGGACTCCCCTGAGTCCCTCATGGAGGACACAGACTTGGAGGAAGGGGAAGGTTCCCCACGGTCACCCCCTGAGGATGTCTCCTTTGGAGACATCATGGAGATGTTACGAATCAGAAGAGGGTGGTCTGCCCAAAAACCTTCCTCGGACGAGTCTGTGTTCCTGGAGGCATTTGATGCAGGCCCGTCTACTTCTTGGGTGGTCCCCCCCCCCCCGGCTGATCCCCTGTTGGACTTAATTACCACCAGGGCTTGTAAGGAGCCGGACACTGTGGAGCCAAGTCCCAGAAGGCCAGATAAGATATTTAGTCCCCCTTCTGATAGGCTGGCATGGTCTAAAGGTTCTCCAGTGGATGCCATGGTGGTGGCGACTGCCACCAAGAAGGAACTAGCGCAGGAGAGTTCCTTGGTCCACCCTCCAGATAAGGAATCTCAGATGTTGGACCGCATTGGAAAGCGGATGCTTGCTTCAGCTACCTTCTCTGTAAGGGCGATGAACTATATGGCACACATCATCAGACTCCAACAAGACTTGATTAAGGAATACGCTGGAGGCCCCCGGAGTCCATGGCGGCTGAGGACAAGCGCACCTTTTCGGCTTGCATGGCCACTCTGAAATCTATTACTAACACATCTATGCAGCTACTCTCCTATGCCATGGAGGGAGTGGCTAGAGCCAGCAGAGCAGGCATCTCTCTGCGGCGCCATGCTTGTCTCCGCCTTTGCAATTTGGCGGAACCCTTCAAGGCGTCCTTTGCGAACGTGCCCTTTGACGGTTCTACGCTCTTTGGCAAGACCTTCCGTGGCAAGACACTGTCTGCTGTCGGGATCCGCTTCTCTAACTCCCAATGGTCTGTCTCGAGGAACCAGAGGGGACAAAAGATGATGTGGTTCCAGAAATCACAGCAGTCCCATCCCGCTTCGGACCCCTCGTCCTTCAGAGGCAGAGGAGGACAAGGTGGACGCCGGCCCAGAGGCAGAGGGGGGAGGGGCCGAGGAATCTCGGGTCTTGAGAACCTTTCTTGGAGAGGCCCGCGCAACAGCCCTGAGGGCTTACCCGACTGTCCCTCTCTGGAGGTAGTCGGGGGGCATCTGTCGGAGCACCTCCAAACTTGGGAGTCCATTACTACGTATCGGTGGGTGTTCCGAATTATATCCAGAGGTTATTCCATTCCCTTTCTGAGTCTCCCCGATGTCCCACCCAATCAAAGGGAGGCGGCAGCTTCAGAAATTTTGACGCTGTTAGAAAAAAGAGCCATCCAGCACATCCTCCCAGGCCAGTCCGGATTGGGAAATTACTCCAGGTTCTTTTTAGTGCCAAAAAAGACGGAAGACCTGAGGCCTATCCTAGACCCCTCATCTCTAAACCTGTTCATCCCCAAAGAAAAATTCCGGATGGTCACTCTGCAATCTATTCTCCCCTTCCTACGGGAGAACGTCTGGATGTGCTCCATAGACCTCAAGGATGCATACTCCCACATTCTAATGGACAGACGAACCAGGAAGTTCCTCTGCTTTCGTCTGGGAGCCAGTCACCATCAGTTCAGGGCTCTTCCGTTCAGCCTCACCTTAGCCCCCAGGGTGTTCACCAAGGTCATGGCAGTGGTCGCAGCCCACCTGAGACTTCAGGGCTTTCGGGTCTTTCCGTACGTGGATGACTGGCTCCTCACCACCTCCACCAGGCATCAGCTCTGCTCTGCCAGGGATTATACCCTGACTCTTAACTCAGTGTCTGGCTATTACTGTAAACCTTCAAAAATCGTTCCTTCATCCTGTGCAGGTTCTGGAATTTATAGGGGCCAAGATAGATACACGCCACTCCAAGGCCTTTCTAACAACAGACAGGTTGCGCAGTTTGTCTCTTCATGTTTTGGCAATTCTCCAATCCCCAGCCCCATCTGCGGAATTAGTCCTGAGAGCTTTGGGCTTCATGGCGGCAGCCATCGGTCTGTCGCCCTTTGCGCGACTGCGCATGAGAATTCTTCAGTGGACTCTTCAGGTCCAGTGGTCACTTTAACTGCACCCTTGAACACCCCGATTCCCTTGAGCAGGGTTTGCAAGGACTCCCTTCTCTGGTGGCTGTACTCTCAGGAGCTGCGAGAGGGGAGACCATTTGTCATGCCTCAGCCACAAGCCACGTTGACCACGGACGCTTCTCGCCTCGGGTGGGGGACACACGCTATGGGCAGAACTGTCCAAGGCACATGGACTCCCTCAGAGACCATTCTGCATATCAATGTTCTGGAGATGAGGGAGGTGCTTCTGGCGTTGCAAGCCCTACAAAACCTTCCTCCGGGAACTATTGCAATTCAGACAGACAACATGGCTGTAGTCTGGTTCATCAACAAACAGGGAGGAACCAGATCTTATCCCCTTTACCGAGAGGCTATGAGAGTTTGGGAATGGGCACTCTCCACCAACCGCTTTCTGGTAGCAATGCAGATTCCGGGCCAGACCAACATCCTTGCGGACAAGCTAAGTCGCTTGATCCTCACACCATACGAGTGGTCTCTAAACCCGTTAGTAGTGAAACAAATCTTCCTCAAATGGGGTCTACCTTGCTGCAATCTTTTTGCTTCTCCATCAAACACAAAGTGCAGCGAATTTTTCGCTCTAATTCCCCCAGTAGGGGAGAGCCCCAGAGACGCTCTCGTTCATGCTTGGCCCCCCGGTCTCCTTTATGCTTATCCCCCGCTTCCGCTCATGACGAAGTTCTTGCAGAAAGCCCATCGGTTGGGGAGCAAGATAATCCTCATAGCCCCATTCTGGCCTCGCCAGATCTGGTTCCCTTACCTGCGGTCTCACAGTGTAGTTCCTCCTTGGATCTTAGATCCCATTCCACATCTAATTCTCATCCTGCTGGATTACAACCCCTAAACCTGGGTGAACTCAAGCTCACGGCTTGGTTGATCCAGTTCCGCTGATAGCAAGGATTCCCAATATCTCGTCACCAGTGAAAGCTATTCTGGTAGCAGCACACAAACCTTCTACCAGAAAAATCTACAGTAGTAAATGGAAATGTTTTTTCATCTGGGCCAAAGACAGGGGCTTAGACCCCTTTACTGTCCCTATTCCAACGATTCTTGATTTTCTGTCCCATATCTTTCATCAGGGAGCCAGTGCATCTGCGGTTAAAGTACATTTGGCAGCCATCTCTCATTTTCATGTTGGGGATTATGTAGGATCACTGGCTTCCACCAGGATTTGCAAAACTTTTTTAAAAGGCACCTTTCTGTTAAAACTGCCAGTTAAGTCTGCGGTCCCACCATGGGACTTAACATTGGTCCTACAGGCTTTGACGGGCCCTCCTTTCAAACCGGCTGCTTCTGCTCAGTTGAAATTTTTATATTGGAAAACAGCCTTTCTGAGTGCAATAACTTCAGTCAGGAGAGTGTCTGAGCTTCAAGCCCTCTGTATGAAACCCCCTTACCTAATATTTCATAAGGACAGAGTTTCTCTAAGGACTAATCCTTCCTTCCTTCCCAAAGTAGCCTCTGAGTGGAATATTAATCAGTCTATTAATCTGCCAGTGTTTTTCCCCAATTTCCAGAACAAAGGGGAATACACATTACACAAATTGGATGTACATAGACAACTGTGTTTTTATTTGCACAGGACAGCAACCAACCGCAAATCTGATCAATTGTTTGTGTTCTTTGCCAAGTCTTCTCTAGGTAAACCTATTACCAAAGTTACTTTAGCCAACTGGATTTCACAATGCATCATTCAGGCCTATTTAGCTTCAAACAAACCGGTACCTGTGGGAATCCATGCTCATTCAACCAGATCCATAGCTACCTTTGCAGCGTTCTGGTCTAGAGTCCCGATAGATGACATATGTTCAGCAGCTACTTGGTCCTCCTCTCATACATTCATTTCCCATTATAAATTGAATATGATATCCAGAAGTAGGGCTTCCTTTGGCTTCGCAGTGCTCCGGAATATTCTTCCTTGAGGGCCGCCCAAGGTTCTAGGTAGCTGGGGACGCTGTCCCACAGGTTGCAGACCAAATGAAGTTAACTACTACAGATAAAGAAGTTATGTACTCACCATAACGTTCCATCTGAGTAGGTAACTTTATTTGTCTGCAACCGACCCCCCCCTCCCTCCATTCCCCCCTAACCAGTTTCGTGCTTCTTAACCATGGGATAGGATTGCTCATGCTGTTAGGCAGTAGGTTTACTGGCCTTTTTCGAGGGTCTTGTGGAGTCTTTATAGGCAAACTCGATCTGAGGATGGGGGATGTGTAGCAGGGGATTATGGGTAGGGGGATGAGCTAGGAGCTCGGATCTTTTAGCTAGGTAAAGCTACCAGCTCGGATCCGAGGACGGTTGTAGACAAATGAAGTTACCTACTCAGATGGAACGTTATGGTGAGTACATAACTTCTTTTTTTAACAGTTCTCAGCCAAATAACATGCAGGTGTTAGTGAACCTTAGGTTTGAATTTCTTCACCTCCATACGGAACAAGTCTCACACTGCTGGTTACATTGAGTGGTTCATTGGTTCTTACTTTTGCAAATGTATCTGCTGATATAACATTGCACTTTGATCCATTATCTACTTTGAACTCTGTGGATTTCCCATTGATCCAAACTGTGCAAAACACTTCACTCCTATAGCAATAACCCATGCCTGGGTGTGGGTAATGCTGGATTTACCCACGGTTGGCGTGGTTTGGTCAGGGAAGCCCGAGGACCAAACAAAGCCAACCGGTAAATACACCATTACCCACACCCAGAAGTGGTTATTGCTATTATATTATGACATTATTTAAGAAAATAAACTATTACTTTTCTTAAATAATGGCATAGTATAATGCCTGTTTACTGCCCTTCCGCAGATCTCTGGCATCCGCGGCAGTTCTGATGTACTGCGCGCCTGCAGTACATCAGAGTTGTGCAAAAACGGAGAAAGCAAGATCTCTGTTGCTTTTTTACTGTTTCGCTATGTTAAATGGGTTTAACATAGCGAGACAGTTTAAAATAAGCAACGGAGATGTCCGTTGCTTATTTTAAAACTGTCTCGCTATGTTAAACCCATTTAACATAGTGAAACAGTAAAAAGCAACGGAGGTCTTGCTTTCTCCGTTGCTTTAAAACCTGTCTCGCTATGTTAAATGGGTTTAGCATAGCGAGACAGCTTTAAAATAAGCAACGGAGATCTCCGTTGCTTATTTTAAAGCTGTCTCGCTATGTTAAACCCATTTAACATAGCGAGACAGTGTTTTAAAATTAGAGTTATACTAATGGAAAAAAGTCCGGGCGACCGGACCTTTTTCCATTAGTATAACTCGATTTACAATGTGCACGCTGGCCAAGCAGCGTGCACGTTTTGTGGGGGGGTCATGGTATAATTGCTAATAATTTTACTGTGTCGACTCTTTCTCCCAACACTTATACACATCTGCGTAGAAATCTGATTGTTTTGGTTCTACTTGATCAACCTCAACTTGTTTTCTTGTAGGGACCTTTCTTTACAACTGTGCAAGGCTTTCTTGATTTGCAAAACTTTTGAAAGTGGTTCCATTTTTTACACTTATGGCACTGCTTACTATATGCTAAACATTTCTCTCTTTTAGATTCATGATTTGCCCCACAGTTTCGACAGTTAACAATAAAGGTAGACTTGGGTTTTGCTGAGTCACGCATGTATGACACTGAGATGGCGGTAGAGCTTGCATTTCTCCAGGAACTTTCGGGAATACTTGACACCTTCTTTGGAGTTCCTATGGTTGCTCTTTGCTTAGGCCTGTTTCTGCTTGCCACGTGTTGCATACTGTCTACATTTGCTTTGGAGCTTATTGAAACCATGCTTTTTTCATCTGTAAACATGTTCGTGTGCATTTCTTGTAAGCATGTTCATGTGCCTTTCTGTCACCTCATGAATCTGGCAAAACTCTAGTGCCTTGCTTAATGTCAAATCACTGTCACGAAGCAAAATCTTTCTCACAGCAGCGCTATTAATACCACATACAAGTCTATCCTTTATCAGCTCATCTTTCAAGTCATCAAACTGACACGTTTTGGCCTTGTTCCTCAAGTCATTTATATAAACTGCAAATATTTCCCCTGGCTTCTGAGTCCTTGTGTAAAACAAATGCCTCTCTAATGTAATGTTCATCTGGGGGGTTTCAAATTTCTCTGAACTTACACTTTAAGCACTCTAGGTCTTCTCTGGATTCAGCTTGCACAACAGTATGGCAGTCTGCACCTTTACCTTCATACACTGCTGGTGCATATACAAATGATTGCTCGCTCTCTCTCTCTCTGGCCTCAGGTCCTGCTAGATTCAGCAAAATAAATGCCCGTGTGCATGCATCTCTATCTACATAAGCTGCTTGTATAACAATATCGCACTGCTGTTCAGATATTCTCCGGTTCTCTGCAATATTCTGATCAAACACAAGTGGTTGTGGTTTTCGAAATCCGTCTGCCATATTAACACATACCTGCGAATGGTCTTGCAAATACGTACAAATACACACACACACACACACACATATATATATATATATATATATATATATAATATATATATATATATATATATATATATCTATACAGGCATAAGTAATTGGCATGAACATTCAATTTGGTTAACGCTCTTCTTTACAACTGCACTTTCTTTCTTCGTGCTTATCAGTATTGTGCGAGTAAATAACCACGTAGTGCTTTCAGTTGACTGGACTTTGCAAAATAAACCTCTCTGGCTTCTTGATGCTTTATTATACTTTGTGAAATGCCTTTGGAAATTTCTTAATGCTTCAGTGTGCTTTATGAAATAGCTTTTAGTTTTCTCAGTGCTTTATTGTACTTTGCGGAATAACTTTAGCTTTCTTGATGCTTTACGAAACTCAGCTGAATAGGTTTCCAACTTATTTACTGCTTTATGGAACTTAAGGGGATGCTTTTTCAGACTTTGCAATACTTTATGAACTTCTATAAGTTTCTCGGACTTTGCGATACTTTTATGAATTTCGATAAGTAAAGGCAACAGTGCTACATCAATGGCCATTGGAATTGGTAAAGGCAAAAATGCTAAAATCATTGGCTTTTGGAACTGGTAAAGGCAAAAATGCTGAAGTAGTTGCTTGGAAATTTATCAGTAAAGGCAGGCATGGCACTGTCATGCATTATCACTTATTAAAGTTGTCACTTTAAGAAACATTAGAGAACTTTGCAATGCAACTCATGAGCACTGAAATAAGAAACACCTTTCTTTAATTCAAGAAATTCATTAAGCAACTGCACAATGCGAATAGTCTGATTTTAGTTACTCAAGTTCAATGTCTTTTGAGGTATACGCACTTTGTAAATGACCGGATGCAGTACACTGAAATGTTCCCAAAATGGCTGAACCTTGTCAGGCAGTTCTTTACAGTACAAGAAGCACTCTGTAATGGCGGCACTCTGCAAACAGCCAACCAGCACAAGAACTTTTCTTCAAACAACCATGCTTCAATTGAATTACATGGGATAATTGCACTTTACACACAGCGAAATCTTTGAAATACATGCACAGTAATACGCACACACTGTAAGCATTTTAACACTCTGAGATATTTCAAATGACTTTAGTTACTTTTTTGATATCAAACAAAGTCGTAGTTATGCCCAAACGTATCACTTTGCCCGACATAGCAGTCACCTTAGTTCAAATGTTCTACTGTGTCCCTTTTCTTTGCTTATTTATTATTCTCTGTGCTCGTTTAAATCTTTTTTTTTTGTGCCCAGTGTATTTCTTTGTGCTCGTTTTACTATAAACATACCCAGTTATGCCTTCAACACACTTTTTTGCCTTAAACATGCTTGTTTTGTATTACATATTTGTTTTATCTTTAATATGCTTGTTTTGTACTTTAAACACATTTGTTTTGTCAAACACTTTTATCTTAAACATTTTCTTTAGCTAACAAACTTTTTGAGCTTTCCGCTTACCTGATAATGTGATTTATGCCCTTGTAATGCCTTTTCTTGCCTCTTTGCATCGAATAAATAATTTTCGTTGTTTTTCTTTACCTTTAACTCCTTCTGGTTATGTTCACACTGTTTTCTCTTGGTTTTACCTTTGCTGTTGCATTTACATCTCATGGATCCAAGCGTTTTGTTGTTTTCCATCCCAGTTCTGACATCATGTTGCTTTCGTGTTGTTATACGAATAAATGAGTTTTCATGGGTTCTGTTTAAGCAGCTTTATTCTATACAATCACATTACTGTAAAGCTTATTTGACTATGATTAAGTAACTTGTGTACAAACTGTTGTGATCATACATACACATTGGCTGCTTCTTCAAAATGGCACTAGGGATTGCACGTGTCTAGAATTTATACGTGCATGCACAGCCTCACATGCTTCTTAAAGACATAGCACGCACACTACACTCTGATCTACAGCTGATCTACAGTGTCTATTTGAAAAGATGATTTTCCTACCTTAGCTAGGAAGTTGTTCCATGCTGTTAATCCTGGTGCTCAGAAAGCTTTACCTGAAAAAAGATGTCAGCAGAAACATTCCTGAGGAAGACATGTCAGAGGATTCTGACAGAGATGTGGACAGGGCTTCTTCTTTTCTTGCAAATTTCCATGGCAAAATCTCTGATTCAGAGGAAATTTAGTCCTCACAACCTCCCCTTGGAGGAATTTTCCTTTTCTCAGACTATAGCCAAGATGAATGAGATGCTTTTATGGGAACAAATGGATGTTTCCCCCTAACGTGACGAGATATGCCTCATTCCACATCCATAGTGCTGGGGCATGAGGAGATGATATGATGCATTACAAGTAGATGTACCTCATTCCACTCCCATACCTCCTATAGTGCTGGCCTTGGTGGGTGTATTTAATTTAATGCTGCCTCTGCCAATCCTAATTCTCAACCTTCAGTCACCAAAAAAGGCAGATGGCATTATAGAGCCTCTCAAATTAACAAACATTTGTTTTCTTATATCAAGTCTGACCCTACAGCCTTATCCACAGTTTTGCCACCTAGGAGCAGTCTGTTGATATCCTCCAATCCTTCCTGTGTAGAAAAAGAAAGAAAAGGTATTGGATAGACTTGGTAAGAGAATGTGTTCTTTTTCCATTAATGTTCAGAATTATTAACTGTCAAAGCCATACATGGAATTTGTTTTTGTGCAGACAGTTTGTTTGACATAGAGCTCTAGTATATTTCCCTCGAAGGTAACTACTATCTGAATTCTGTTGTTTCTAATATTTCTCAAGTATCAAAACATGCTTATAAGGAGTGTGTGTGACTTTGCTGTAAAGTATTGAGGAGGATATGCCTGGGTATATATTCAAAACCTTTCTGATGGGGTAAAGTCTTTCATTTTAAGTTAAGCTTTAGAGAAGGAGGTTTTGTTTGCAAATCAGGTCCTCAGTTAATTTTGAGAGAGAGAAATTAATAAAGGGGGTTTCCAAAATTTTTCAACCCCCCCCCCCCCCGAAAAAAAAATCTTCTTATGTCCTGTTTTCCATCTAAGAAACAACAGAAAAATACCTGCTTTCTCAAGCCAAACAGGAAACCAAAAAAGAGATGGCAATAGAGAAACAAGAAGAAACAAGGATATTTTCGAAAAGAAAGGGGCAATCTAGTACTTCAGAATGACTGTACCAGCATTCTTCCCCACCCCCGCCCCTCCTGTCCCTGTCTGTCAGTATCTGTCTTGAGAAACTGGTTCTGTACATTCCTCTTTGGTAACAGAGTGTTCAAACTCTTGGGTGTTCAAGTGGTTCAGGAGGGATACATTTGGCACTGGATACAAATATCTTTTTTCAAGGGAGTTCATCCCCACTCTCCGAAACAGACGTAGATTTTTCCTCTGGTTCTTCAAAACTTACACATCTTAGGAGTTATAGAACTGGTGCCATTAAATCACATGGACAAAGGCTTCTATTACAGAATGTTTCTGGTATCAAAAAAGAGTCTTATTGGAGACCAGTTCTAGAGCTTTCCTTTTTAAATATGTAAGTGAAAGTTCCAAAATTCAAGATGTTGACCCTTTACAATCTGCTACCCATCATTCCACAAGGATGTTTGATGGTAACATTAGATGTTAAGTTGTCTCTCTTGCCTTCATTGTTGCTGGTTGGGTTCAGAGCCGATCTTCGGCTCCGACTCGGCCATTTTCTAAAGCTCGAGAGCTATTTACTGGCTCGAGGCCTCCCTATATTCCACAATGCCTGGCGCTAGATCCCCAGATCTCGTTTGCCGCTATAGCTACAAGGTTGCGCTTTACTGGCTCAGGACGTATTCATCTTTTTGTGATAATTAGTTGTTAAAATTTAGTATATATTTCAAGCTTTTTTGTTTTAATAGTATAGTACTGTTAGATTAGTTGTAGTACCTGTGTTTTCTGCCTTTTAGGAAACTCGTTTTACTTGGAGAGTTTCTCCCTTCCCCCCTATCTCCCTAAAGTAGGCCATTTAAATTAGAGGCTATCCCCTTCCCTTTTATAAACCCTTTTTTCCAGTAGGAAGTAGTGTTTAGCCTTTGTAGTTAAAGATAAATTTCTTTTTATTTTTGCTAGTATTGTTACTCTCTTTAATTTTTTGTGTGAAGGTGTGGGACTAATGTGTGTGTGTGTGTGTTTCTTTACACTAGTCTAATATACTTCCGTTGGTATCCCTTTTTCTTTAGCATGTGAAAGGATGCCAAGGTATCTGGGTTCAAGAAGTGTGACTCGTGCTGTCAGAAAATGTCTCAGACGGTCACACTTCTTGTGTTTATTGTTTGGGTGCCCTACACCTGCAGGACTCTTGCTTGGTATGTCATGCCTTTAGTCCAAGAGTCCTGCAGGAGCGTAGGAAGAAGTTGATTCTCAGGGGGTTACTAAAACCCGAGGGGTCTCCGAAGTCTCAGCCAGCAAAAACCCCTAAGCCCACCAAGCCATCGGCTCCCAGTATGGAGCTGTCACCAGGTGGAGCGTCTGCTTCCATTTCCGTTCCAGCCGGAACCAAAGTATCTAAATCTCACTCTGCTCCAACCTTGGTGTCAGAACCATCAGGGAGCCGTAAGTGATCTAGGTCGCCATCCCTAGAGTTGATTCGCTCGGCTCCAGGGTCACCGTTACTACAATCTGAACGGAGCCATCGGCCCCACTCTTCTCTGTCCTCGAGGCTATCTGATTATGACTTGGAGAGAGTAGTTAGTAGACTCCTCAAATCACAGGCCCTGGCTAAAATGTTAACTAGCCCTCCTCATCAGGCTGTGGTGCCAATGCTTCCCCTTTTGGCTCCGTCGTCTGCTCCAAGTTTCTTCAATGGTTCCGTCCTTGGAGGGATCTGGGTGCTGAGACTCCCTCATCGGCTCCGAGGGGGTGAGTGGCATCGGACCCTTGTCCGACCCCATTCTCCCTCTCGGAGCCTCGGCGCAGGTAAGCTTGGCTCCTACATCGGCCTCAGAGCCATCCCTTTCGGTGCTGGTGATTCCTGTCTCTTCAGAGCGGGGCCCCTCTTCTCTGCCAGACAGGGGCGCCTTCGAGGTCATGAGGAGCGTGCTGATATCTGAGTCTGCACCTCGATCAGCCCCTTCAGCTCCTCCTGCCAGGGTGCCTGCTTCGGTCTCTGCCCCTCCTCTAGACCCCAAGCAAGGGGAACAAATGCTCCAAGTCACCCTACTGGGTGTATCTTCCTCTACCGAGGCCTCCCCTGAGATTTCAGAGGAGCCCCCTCGTAAGAGGAAATGTAAGAGGAAACATGTTGACTCCCCCGAGTCACGTCAGATACTGACTTGGAGGATTCAGAAGGGTCTCTTTCTCAGACATCCTTGAGATCCTTAGGCAGTGGGGGAACTGGACTGCCCTTAACCCTTCTGAGGACGAGTTGGTATTCCTGGATGCATTTGGTTCTCGCCCTTCCACCTGGGTGTCTCCACCTTTCGATCCATTGATGGAAGTAGTGGCTCGGAAGGCGTGGTCAGCCCCGGACACACTGGAACCAACCCCCCACAGGCCCACTAAGTTTATTTACGGCCCCTCAAGATAAACAGTTTTTGACAAAGGGTGTCCCCGTTGATGCCATGGTGGTAGCAGCGGCCACGAAAAAGGAGTTGGCTGACACTTCTGTACCTGTCCATCCCCCCTAATAAAGAGTCTAGGATGATGGACAGATATGGAAGCGGATGTTTTCTTCAGCGACCTTCTCCATGCGGTCACTGAATTACTTGTGCCACTTCACCCGTCTCCAGAGGGATCCCCTCAAGGAGCTAGGAGATACCCTTCAAGATCCATCAGCTGCGGGGGCTCAAGACAAGATTAACTCCCAGCTGGCGACTCTTAATTCTATCGTCAACCCCTCCATGCGGCTCATTTCGTATGCGGCTGATGGGGCGAGTAGGGCCGCAGGCACAGCCATGGCTTTGAGAAGACATGCCTGGATGCGGTTATGCAACTTTGCTGATCCCTTCAAGGCATCTTTCACCAATACCCCTTTTGATGGTTCGACTCTGTTTGGACCTCAAGTGAAAGATACCCTTACCAGGTGTGAGCAGGAAGGCAAGACTCTCTCTGCCATGGGAGTCCGGTTTTCCACTCCCTCTAGACCATATCCTAAAGGTCAGAAGAGTGGAAAGATGTGGTTCCGGAAACCCCAGGGAGCCATGCCTGACACACGTGGCGAGTTTCCCTCCTCAGAGGCAGAGGAGGGAACAACAATAGATGCCGCCCGCAGGGCAGAGGAGGTCCGCAGAATCAGGGCAGCAGAGAATCTTTCTCTGACAAGCCCTTTCAGCACCCCTGAGGGGCTGCCCCGGCTGTCCGCCTTCGGAGGCAGTCGGTGGAAGGTTGTCTCTGTACTCAGAAGCCTGGTGTCTCATCACACGAGACAAATGGGTACGGTCTATCATATCTGGAGGTTACAAAATCCCTTTTGCAGTACAAGAAATTTCAAAACTGCTAAGAAAACAGGCCATCCAACAAGTCCCAGCAGACCAGCAAGGATCCAGAATTTACTCAAAGTTCTTTTTGGTACCAAAAAAGACAGGGGACTGGAAACCCATTTTGGATCTCAGCAGGCTAAACAAGTCTGTTCAAAGAACGAAGTTCCGGATGGTCACGCTTCAGTCCATTCTACCCTTTTTGGGTCAGCACAACTGGATGTGCTCCATAGATCTTCAGGATGCGTACTACCACATCAAAATGGACAGGCGTTCCAGAAGGTTTCTCTGCTTCCGGCTAGGAGCCAGTCATTACCAGTTCAGAGCCCTGCCCTTTGGTCTCACCACAGCCCCCAGGGTGTTCAAATGCATGGCAGTGGTTACCGCTCACCTGAGACAGCAAGGATTCCAGGTGTCTCCATATCTAGTTGACTGGCTCCTTACTGCTACCACCAGACATCAATTGCTGAGAGCCAGGGTCTATACCATCCAAACATGCTCCAACCTAGGTATCTCAATAAATTTCAAAAAGTCTGCATTGTCACCTTGTCAGTCTTTAACCTTTATAGGCACAAGATTAAATATGAAAGATCTGTCCGCAAGACTTCCAATAGACAGAGTGGCAGACATTCGCCGACACGTACAGGTATTATTAGGATGCAGAAAGATTCAGGCCAGATTCGTCCTAAAAACCTTGGGTCTCATGGCAGCAGCGATCATATTAGTTCCCCTGGCTCGTTTTCACATGAGGATTCTCCAGTGGATGCTTTTCACCCACCGTTCCTTTCAACAACTTCCTATGTCTCACAAGATAATCATGCAGTCATACAAAGACCACTTGGCTTGGTGGATGGTCTCCCCATCAGTACCCCAGGGCAGACCATTTGTCCTTCCTCCTCCAGTTGCCACGGTGACCACAGATGTCTCCCTGATCGGGTGGGGGGGCATTTTCAGGGCAGGACTGTCAAGGGCGCCTGGCAACCCCACGAGTACCACTTGCACATAAATGTCTTGGAGATGAGGGCGGTGCTTATAGAGTTGCAAGCTCTTCAGAACTCTCTACCCACTGGGACCATTGCAATTCAGACAAACAATATGTCTGTAGTGAGGTACATCAACAAGCAGGGCGGAACCAAGTCCTATCCCTTATGTCGAGAAGCATTCAGACTATGGCAGTGGGCGATCTCCTCTCAACGGTTTCTGACAGCAACGCACATCCCTGGGAAGTCCAATGTCATAGCGGACAAGCTAAGCAGAGCTATTCTCATGCCTCACAGGTGGTCTCTCAATTGGACAGTAGCGGACAAAACCTTTTTGCAACTCCTCTCAGCAGCAAGTGTGACAGTTTCTTCACTCTCTTCCCTCTTCCCGGACACTCCCCCAGAGATGCTCTAGTTCACGATTGGCCCCAGGGACTTCTGTATGCATTCCCGCCCTTTCCCCTAATTCCCAAACTAATTCAGAAAGCTACCGTGCTGGGTTGCAGGATGATCCTCATTGCCCCCTACTGGCCTTGACAAATCTGGTTCCCGTTCCTGCATCGTCACCTTCTAGAGCAGCCTTGGAATCTGGACCCAGTTCCGGACCTCCTGATCCATCAGTCGGGCAGGCTGCATCAATCTCTTCAGTCTCTCAACCTCACTGCTTGGTTGCTCCACTTCCAACCTTAGCCAGGCTTCCCAGTATTTCCCATTCTGTGTGCGAGATTATCCTTTCTTCGCACAAACCTACAACCAGGAAGACTTATGCTAGTAAGTGGAAACGTTTCTCTTTCTGGGCAGAGGCTAGAAATATAGATCCTTTTACGGCCCCTGTCCATAACGTTCTAGACTTTAGCAGAACCTTTTCAAGCAGGCTCATCTTCTGCCACCATTAGAGTTCAATTAGCGGCAATCTCAGATTTCGATACGGGCCTGTCGGAAACCAGCATCATGTCCCATAAGCTTTGCAAAGCCTTTCTTAAAGGAACAATTTTGCTCAGGCCTCCAGTGAGAGATCCCCCGCCTCCGTGGGACTTGAATTTGATCCTAGCTTCCCAGATACTGCCTCCTTTTGAACCGGCAGCTTCCTGTTCCTTGAAATTGCTTTCTTGGAAAACCCTCTTTTTGGTGGCCATT
The DNA here is from genome assembly GCF_019279795.1 of Protopterus annectens. Taxonomy (NCBI): domain Eukaryota; kingdom Metazoa; phylum Chordata; order Ceratodontiformes; family Protopteridae; genus Protopterus; species Protopterus annectens. The sequence continues at coordinate 88,608,944 of NC_056737.1, forward strand.
ACTTCAGCGAGGAGAGTTTCTGAACTTCATGCACTATGTGTTTGTCCTCCTTACCTAATTTTCCATATTGATAGGGTTTCACTCAGGACTAATCCTTCGTTCCTTCCTAAGGTCCCCTCCGAAAATAATTTGAATCAATCCATTGATCTACCAGTTTTTTTTCCAAATTATTCCAACAAAGCTGAACACAAATTACACCAGTTGGACGTTCATAGGTAATTACGTTTCTATTTTCATAGGACTGAGCAAATAAGGAAATCATGCCAAATCTTCCTGTCCTATGCGAAGGGTAAGCAGGGTCGACCAGTGTCTAAAGTAACCTTATCCAGGTGGTTGTCCTCTGTTATTACCGTTATTTATCATTTGAGGAATAAAGAACTCCCTGCTAAACCTAAAGGCCACTCTGCTAGGGCTTTAGCTACGTCCGTAGCCTTTCAAGCAAGACTACCAATGGAAGCCATTTGTGCGGCGGCCACATGGGCCACCCCTCATACCTTCATTTCATATTATAAATTGGATGTGGCCTCTAGGAGTAGAGCTGATTTTGGTTCCACTGTGCTCAAGAGTCTGTTCCGATGAGCCACCCAGGACTAAGGTGCTAGGGACGTTGTCCCTACCAGCAAGAATGAAGGTGAGAGAGACAACTTAACATTAAGAAGTTATGCACCTACCATAACGTTCCATGTTAGTTGTCTTCTTCTCGCCTTCTTTCTTGCATCCCACCCTCCATCCCCCTAGCCTAGATAGACCGAGAAGAGTCTTCCTATGAGTCTTGTCACTGGCTGAGTCTTACCCGATTTATGTCCTCTATCTTTTCTTTAGCCCTATAGCTAAGTCTTGCTATTGGGACAGTTGTCTTCTTGTATTGTTATGGTGTTAGGTCTTCCAAATGAGATCTGGGGATTTAGCGCCAGGCAATGTGGGATATAGGGAGGTCTCGAGCCAGTAAATAGCTCTCGAACTTTAGAAAATGGCCGAGTCGGAGCCGAAGATCGGCTCCGAACCCAACCAGCAAGAAAGAAGGTGAGAAGAAGACAACTAACATGGAACGTTATGGTAGGTACATAACTTCTTAATCTGAAAACACCTGCCATCACATTTCCATAGCTAAAGGCTTCAGGGAATTACTCACATTTTCTGTGTCTGGATCCCATCATCATTTGGAATGTGTGGAAAGGTTCACAGCCCCCGTGCTAAAGGACAGTGCTGTCCAAGCTGTTGAAACCTTTACAAAGGCACTCTATGAGCATCTGCAGGAATGCATGGATTGTGCTATCCCAAATAAAACCAAGACTCACTCCTCCAAGAAAAGGAAACCAGTCTGGTGGACCCCTGCCATAAACGAGCTATACAACAGAAGGAGGAAACTAGTACAGAAAAGAGTAAAATCCCAAGAAGGAAAGACATCCCTAATCAGTATCAGCAAGAAATTAAGATCCCTCATTAAATCATCCAAGACTAGTTTCAAAAGAAAAATTGCCAATGACTCCAATGATAACCACAAAGCATTCTTTACTATGTCAAGAACCTAAGTGGAAACTCTCAGATCTGCTCTGAGTTAGTGCAGAATGGCACAAAATACACTGAACCGACTGATATTGCAAACATTCTAGCAGACAGGTTTAGTGCAAACTTCACCCCCCTCTCACCCCCTAAAGGGCCCATAACCATACCAGAAGAATGTAGGGCTCCATCAGTCACTGGCACGCAGGTTAAATCAGCCCTATCCAAAGCCAAAAATACAGCTTCAATGGGTCCGACGGTGTCCCAGGCTGTGTCGTACAAGAGCTCCAAAATGAACTAACCCCTCACCTAAACATACTGTTCAAACTCAGTCTCTCTACAGGCTACGTAACCACAGAGTGGTGCACAGCAACAGTTATCCCGCTCCACAAAGGTGGAGCCACAACGGTCCCCAGGAAGTATCACCCTATAAACCTGACTAGCCTGGTCTGCAAGGCTATGGAACGCATCATCATGGAATTCATTAACAGAGACATTAGGAACCTCCAAACCTTGGACCCTACTCAGTTTGGCTTTGCTAAGGGCAGATCATGCCTCCTAAACCCGGTGGACTTCTTTGAGATGGTTACCAAGGCATTAGACGAGGGAAAGGAGGTCCACACAGCCTACCTAGACCTCGCAAAGGCTTTTGACACCATTCCCCATTTTAGTATTATAGACAAGCTCACCAGCTTGAACATAGCCCCCTACATCATGAGATGGGTTGCCAACTGGCTCATGGATAGAACCCACATGGTGAGAGTTGCAAGCTCTATGTCCGACTCTAAACCGGTTACAAGTGGCATCCCCCAGGGCTCAGTCCTAGGACCCCTCCTGTTTGGTATATACTTCTCAGAGGTACAGGCAAGCATAGGAGGACTATGGCTGACCAAGTTCGCAGACGACTGCAAACTAAGGTCCATAATTGGTTCTCCAGCTGATATAGACACCCTCCAGATGGGTCTCACTGAGACGGATACCTGGTGTCAAAATTATGGCCTCAAGCTAAATGACAAAAAGTGCATAGTCATCCCTTTTGGAAAAAACAAAGTACCCGCAAACTACCACATAGCTGGTAGTCCCCTAAATACAGAAAATGTAATAAGGGATCTGGGGACCCAAGTAGATAGTAATCTCTCCTTTGATAATCATATTGCCCACCTAATTACAAAAGTGTACGCATCTAGAACAAAAGAGGTTATTGTGCCTCTCTACTCATCACTCACTAGACCCATCATAGAATACAACGCCTCATTTGGGATGTACCTTACAAGACACCTGCAACAGCTGGAAAGGCCACAAAAGTACCTCACCAAGAGGATTACTGGCCTCAAACAGATGCCCTATGCAGCCCGACTCAAGATGACTCCAGCTGTACTCGGTTGCATACCGCTTACTCAGAGGTGAAATCTGCTTGACATACAAGGCCATGTCCAGCTCAGAATTGATGGACATACTCCACCTAAAAAAAAAAAAAAAAATCCCAGAGAACCACACCCTGTAGAGAAATAAACCTCATCACAACGATAAATAGGACATGCTGGAGGGATAGATTCCTATCCCAGAGACTCCCCGTGCTTTGGAACAGGATCTTAAAAGTACTCGATTGTATTTATTACTGTTTGGTGTAACTCATTCTAAGCCTTTTAGTTTAAGCACTTGGGCTTCAGACCAGTTGTTTTACATTAAGAAGGTTTGTGGTCTGCACTCTAGTGGCAGAAAAGGTAGCTTACATCCTTCTAGGTTGGGAACTGCTGGGCTCAGTGTCTGTTATTCTAAAAGTGTATTAATTCTGGTTTAAGCACTTGGGCTTCAGGCCAGTTATTTTACATTGAGAGTTCATGGTCTACACTCTTGTGGGAGGAGAGGCTGGACTCTGCCCTTCTGAGCTGGGAATTTTTGGTTAAAGGCTTATAGTGCCTGCATATTTGAACTGCTTCTTACTGAAATTGGTACACCTTGTTTGCTGTAGCATAGACTAGATCCAGACCTGCTGAATCTAGCTTTGTTTGTATAACTTGAGCACTAATCCAGGCATTCTTTAAAGTATTCAATTGTATTTATTACTGCTTGGTAGCAACTTGATTAAAGTGTAGCTATCATTCTAAGTCTTTTGGATTAAGCACTTGGGCTTCAGACCAGTTGTTTTACATTAGGAAGGTTTGTGGCCTGCACTGTGGTGGCAGGACAGGTAGCTTACATCCTTCTAAGTTGGGAACTGCTGATTGAGGGCTCAGTTTCTGCTATTCTAAAAGTGTATTAGTTCTGGTTTAAGCACTTGGGCTTCAGGCCAGTTATTTTACATTAAGAAGGTTCGTGGTCTGCACTCTTGTGGGAGGAGAGGCTGGACTCTGCCCTTCTGAGCTGGGAATTTCTGGTTAAAGGCTTATAGTGCCTGCATATTTGAACTGTTTCTTACTGAAATTGGTACACCTTGTTTGCTGTAGCATAGACTAGATCCAGACCTGCTGAATCTAGCTTTGTTTGTATGCTTGTTGTTTCCCTGAAACGCTAATTCCACCTAAAACGCAGCTTTTCAGTGCTTCTGTGGATCCCTAGTGATATCTGCATTGCTTACTGTACTTATTTCCGTGTTTCACTTGAAAGAAAGTTACTGTTTGTCGTTTTTGCATTTAAGTTACCTGCAACACATTGCATTTAAGTTACCTGGCACTTGCTCACTAAGTCAACACTAAAAAAATTAAAAGCACTACACCCTCACAAACTCCCCTTGAGTACCTTTTTCCCCATTGGCCCTTTTTTTCAATTATAAAGGAATTCCCAATACTATTCTAGCATGTCCAAAGGTCAGTTGTCAATCTCCTCTCCAGTCCAGCTGGTGAATCTGGGAATCTTGAGGCAATGTTACAACTGCCTCATGTACACAGACAACCCTCTCCTCCTCCCAACAAATTCCAACACATATGAGAGATGCAACCACATAGCCAAACTGGAGGCTAAGCTCTCTCAACTCAGTACTGGCATAACCAGTCAGGAGGAGAAGGAAACCACACTCACTACAATTCCAGTCTCACATAGACCTACCACGACAGCAAACCAAACTCACAAAAAACATACTAGGAGGCTCTAAATAAAAATCTGCCTAAGCAGCAGAGACCTCCAAAGCAGACACCCAAGCAACCGCTACACCAAAACAAAACACGTGCAACATATAGCTCACAAAGCCAGTGTGCCAAACAGTCACAGCCCTTAAGGCTAAACAACACACCTGATACACTTGTAATAGGTGACTCTATCGTCAGGCACACTGACGTCCCGCTCACCAGGCTGAACAAGGAGAAGGTCACGGTGAGCTGCCTGTCGGGCGCTAGGATCCACCACATAACACATGCACTCAGGTCACTCCAAGGCAAGTACAAATATGACTCAGTCATTGTCCATGCTGGTGTGAATGACCTGAGACGTACCTCCCTGGACTACATGAAAAGAGACCTAGAGGAGCTCTCTGAGCATGTAGCCCAGGCCGGTATGACCCTGACCTTGAGTAGCATCTTACCCTCACCAAGAATGATGCCACAGTATGAAGACAAGATGATCAATTTCAACAATTGGCTCAAGTATTGGTGTCATTCAAAGGGGATCCAATGCCTGTCAGCCTGGGATGACATGCTCGACAAGCCACGATGCTTCGCTAGGAACGGCTTGCACCTGTCACCCCTGGGTTTTCAGATATTGGCAAAGGCTCTTGCTACCCCCATAGTGCCTTTTTAGGCAAGGCTCAAAAGACAAACCCACCTCCATAGGTATCACAAGGGATAAGAAACTAAGAGTAATGCTACTCAACGCCAGAAGTCTAAACCTCAAATGCACGCACTCAAAACTCTCCTTAGCATGGAGAGCATCGATATCTGTGCAGTAACAGAAACCTGGTTCAAGGCTCCCGAGAGCACCACAGCACTACCAGGTTATACCTCATACCATGCTTTTCGGCCCCAAAACGTGGACCAAACCACAAAAGGAGGGGGAGTATCAATATTCGTCAAAGATACCCACACCTCCAGGTTGGTGGCACAGCACGAAGCATCAGAGACTATCCATGTGCAACTAACAGTGGGTAAAACTGCCTTCCAGTTTATAGCCTGCTACAGACCACCCTCCCAAACCCAGGAACTCCACTTGGCCTTCCTGAGAACACTGGAAAATATGAAGATCTCGCCAAACACCATTATATTGGGTGACTTCAACTACCCAAACATAGACTGGGAGCATTACTCTAGCTCCAACACCCTAGCCCAAAGGTTCCTAGAATTTATAAACTCAACTGCTATGGAACAACTTGTTACCACTCCCACAAGAGGGGAAAACATACTGGACCTGATCATCACCAACATGGGGACTCTATGCTCCAGACCAGAAGTGTATCCCTCACTGGTAAGATCAGACCATAAACTAATCTCACTGGATATTCACATCCCGACCCCACCCCCTGCCCAGAAAACCACAGTGAAAAACTTTTCTAAAGCAAATTTCACACTCCTCAAAACCGAGGTGGAATCCTTCAAAGCCCCCGGGCCTGTGGAAAATACGGCCCAGACCACAGAATCCTTTATAAATGCATTCTATAAACACCTTCAGGAATGCATGGATCATGCAATCCCAAATAAAACCAAGACCCAATCCTCCAAAGGCAGACATCCTGTCTGGTGGACCCCAGCCATAAACAAACTATACAATAGAAGGAGGAAGCTACTACATGATAGAGCAAAATCCCAAAAAGGGAAGGCATCTCTGATCAGTATTAGCAAAAAACTACGGGCACTCATAAAATCGTCTAAGGCCAGCTTCGAGAGAAAAATTGCACAGGACACTAAGGATAATCACAAGGCTTTCTTTCGTTATGTTAGGGACCTGGGTGGGAATTCCCAGATATGCACAGAATTGGTCCAAAATGACAAAACATACACCGAACCCACAGACATTGCCAACATCCTAGATGACAGGTTCAGCGCAAACTTCTACCCCCCCACCCAAAAGGGCGAATATCTATCCCAGCAGAGTGCTGCCCCCCTGACATCTCAGATGCTCAGGTAAGAGCCACCCTCTCCAAAGCAAAAAACACAGCATCAATGGGACCAGACGGTGTCCCGGGCTGCGCCCTACATGAACTCCAAGAAGAGCTAAACCCAAACATAAAACTACTGTTCAATCTCAGCCTTACTACAGGATATGTACCCAAAGAGTGGCATACAGCAACAGTGGTCCCTCTCCACAAAGGTGGTGCCTCAACGGATCCTGGAAACTATCGCCCCATAAGCCTGACTAGCTTGGTCTGCAAAGCCATGGAAAGGATCATCATGGACCTCATAAATAAAGATATTGGGGACCTACAGACACTGGATCCTACCCAGTTCGGCTTTGTTAAGGGCAGATCCTGCCTCTTAAACCTGGTTGATTTCTTTGAAACACCTACATGGACCTCGCAAAAGCCTTCGATACAATACCCCACTCGGGCATTATAGATAAGCTCACCAGCTTAAATATAAACCCCTATGTCACTAGATGGGTTGCAAACTGGCTCAAGGACAGAATCCACATGGTTAGAATTGCTGGAGCCATGTCAGACTCCAAACCAGTTACAAGTGGCATCCCACAAGGCTCAGTCCTGGGACCTCTCTTATTCTGTATATATTTCTCGGAGGTACAGGCAAACACGGAAGGACTGTGGCTGACCAACTTCGCAGATGACTGCAAACTGGGCACCATAATCGACTCTCCAGCTGACACAAGCATCCTCCAAAAGGACCTCATAGAAACAGACAACTGGTGCCAGAGCCATGGCCTCAAGCTAAACGCCAAAAAGTGTATAGTCATCCCCTTTGGCAAAAACAAAGTGCCCACAAATTACCACATAGGTGGTAATCCATTAAGTACAGAAGAAGTAATTAGGGACCTGGGGACCCAAGTTGATAGCAATCTCCCATTTGACAACCACATGGCCAAAGTGGTTAGAAAAACATTTTATATAGCCCACCTAATCATGAAGGGATTCACATCTAGATCAGGGGAGGTCATCGTGCCTCTTTACTCATCCCTCATCAGGCCCATAATTGAGTACAATGCCCTTTTGGGATGTACCTTACCAGACACCTGCAGCAACTGGAAAGACCCCAAAAGTACCTCACCAAGAGGATCAAAGGGCTCAAACAGATGCCATATGCTGCCCGGTTAAAGAAACACCAGCTCTACTCAGTGACATACCGCCTGCTCAGAGGCGATCTGTGCCTGACGTATAAAGCCATGTCCAACCCGGAATTAATGGACATGCTGCACCTCAGAAAATCCAAATCCCATCTTGCTACGCGCTCGAGAGACTTGAACCTCAGCACTGAAATAAATAGGACATGCTGGAGGGACAGATTCATAACCCAGAGGCTCCCTTCACTCTGGAATAAAATCCCAGCCCAGGTTAGGCTGAGTCCCTCATTGACTCTCTTCAAGAGGAATCTTGATGAGTGGATGGGAGATCGTAGGTTTACCCCAGGTATCACTTCTGTGTTACTGTTAGACAGAGGCACAGTATCCTAACCTCACAAAAGGGCATAGCAAAATTAATTTAAAATGTGTGGCGAAAGCCAAACACACTCTGGCTAGGCTTATAAATGCCCTAGGTCAGATAGCCTAGTATGAACCTATGTACCTATTCCAATATGCATCAGGCAGAGCCCCTCACTAACACTGTTCAAGAGAAACCTTGACAAGTGGATGGGAAACAGAAAATTTACCCTGCAGATCACTGCAGTGGCTCTGCTGGACAGTGGCGCAGGGAACTAATGGCTCTGCTGGACAGAGGCACAGGGAACTAATCTAAGGGGGTGGCAAAGGCCAACACATTTTGCCTAGGCTTATAAATGCACTTGGGCAGATAGCCTAGTACTTACCTATGAACCTATTTTTCAGCATTATCCTTTGGGTTATCTTCAGCTCCAAAGATATTTACAAAGTGTCTAGCTCCAGTCATAGTTTATTGCAGACTTTATGGCATTCACACATTTCCTTATGTAACAAAACACTAACACTGGAAAATTAGGAAGAATACCAGACACTTCATTGACTATTAAATTGGGATTAGTCATTGTAGTGTTTGGTATTCTTCCTAGCTTTCTGGTGTTAGTGTTTTATGTTGTCATAATTTAAACTGGAGCTATGGTGCCATTCCGGGAGTTCATGTTTTTTGTATACATTTCTTTATTTAGATGATTTACTCTTCTTCACAGAGTTTTTCCCCACATATTAAGAGGCATTACAATGGGTATTTTTACTTCCCTGACCAGTCTGGGGTTCCAGATAAATGTTCAGAAATCCTTCTTGAACCTGTCGCACAGGATTGTCTTTCTAGTCTGTCTCATAAACACCTTGAAGCAAATGGTGTTTTTGATGGACTTTTTTTATTTTTTTGGAAACTTTCCTGAACTGCTCAAATCTGTTTCCAGCTTCAGGCAGAGAGTATGTCAGGATCATTGGGTCCACAATATGATTTAATTTGCCAGGATGTACATGAGAAAAATGTAATGGTTCATAAAAACACATGGACCCAACATTTGTTTCCTCAGGAGTTTGATTCCAGTATTGGGCTTCATTAAAAATGAACTGCATTGGTTTAGACTACAAATACAAGCAAATCCTGGTCTCCATTTTCCTCCTCCACCTCCAAATCAGTCTGTAACTACAGAGACCTCAGGTTTTGTTTGGTCGAGGGAGCAGTTTCTTTGGAGGAAAAGGTGCAAGGCCTGTGGAACGCATCAGATGCACAAAGCACATCAGTGTTGAAGAGGTGTGGACTGTGATCCATGCCCTTCTCCTGGACCTCTCTTGCTGATTACAGACAATACCAGAGTAATGTGGTAAATAAACAAGCAAGTGACACGAGGTTGGGCCCCTTTACAGGCTGGCAAAGATAGCTTGGGAGGCAGCTCTTCTTCATTTCTTAACCCTAAAGCATCTTGTATTTGATCAGAGCAAAATATAGTGTCAGACAAGCCAAGAAGGGCCAGGGCAAACCATCAAGAATTGAAATTGAAAGAAGGGGTCTTTTATGATCTGATCCAGTCACGGAGAACACCTCAAATAGATCTATATGCCTCCTTTCAAAATGGACAACTAAAGAATTTCTGCTTCAAGACTCCTTGCAAACAAGCCTGGAAAACAGATGCATTTTCTTTCCCATGGTTGGGAAGACTCCCTTAAGTCTTTCCACCCTTTCCATTGATGTCCATGATAATTATGAAGATTTGTCAGGACTCCCAAACATCATTGTGGTTGACCCTCTTTTGTCCCAGATAACACTGTCTCTTCCTTTTTATGGAATTGGTCAAAGGCACTTACCATTATTTTTCTTACAAACTGGACCTACTTACACAAGGCAGAGAGGGTTTGATACACAAGTTAATCATGTGTCCATTTGAACTTAACTCATTAAGCAGATGTAAGGTTCATAACATGAATAACTGATCTTGTCAGTGCTTGAACATCTGCAAGAAAAGTATCCGAGTTGCAAGTTCTTATGGTGGGTGAACCCTATATTGCCTTCCATAGTGATAGGGTCATATCAAGAACAAATCATTAATTTGTGCCCAGAGTTGTTTCAGAGTTTACTTTGAATCAAGTAATCCATTTTCCAGTATTCTCTCCTGATCCTCAGAACAAAGGAAACAGGAAATATACTCTGGACATGGATAGGCAGTTCAGATATCTTGAGAGAACCAATTCCTTTAGAAAAGTAGGTTAGCAATTTGTTTCTTTTGTTCAGATAAAGAAAGGATAACCCATGTCTAAACAGACTGCTTCCAGATGGTTGTCCCCAGCTATTGCGTTTAGTGACCCCGTCCTCGGTAAACCAGGTAAAGGCAGTATCAAGTCACATTCTACTAGAGTCTTGGCTTCCTCAGTGCATATTGAAAATGGGTGGACTCAAAGTATTCTAGGGGAGGCTACAGATCCTCTGTACATACCTTTACAAGGAATTGCAAACTGGATTCCTTTTCTAAATCCAGGACAGATTTCACTATGATGATTATCCAGCGGCTCCTGGATTGATGTCTTTCCTCCTCCCAAGTTGGATAGGCTTTGGTATTCAACCCATATAGCCTAAAACCTACTACAGCAGTGAGAATGATGAATATAGTACAACTGTTGTATAAGTTGCACTTACCATAAGAATAGATTGGTTCGAATTCCTCACTACTGCACTAGTTGCACCCACCCTCAATCCCCCTACTTCTGCAGGTGGTTGTTGGGATATAAAGTTGTAGGCTGCTGTTTATATCTTTTAGAGGTTCAGGGTGAGTAAGTTCTCTTTCTGTCTCTGTATGGGCAAAAAAACCCTGAAAGTGTCTACAATCAGCTGATTTCCCTCCAAGGGGCTAACCATTTAGTAGTCAAAGTTGTGAACCTGGACAGTTGTTGTATTCTGGGCAGGATGCACCCTGTTTAGCTAAAGGCTACTGCAGCAGTGCAGAATTTGAGTGTCTACTATTATGGTAAGTACAACTTAAACAACTGTACTGTTATGGCCTTGGATAGTGGATTGAAGATTTGTTCTTGGTGGACTGGTGGTGCAGGTATGATCTGGGAATATAGGAAGGGGATAAGTTTGATCAAAATTTGCCTGCTATTATCTTTTATGAGATTTCTAACATAGTAAGAGAAGGATTTGTAGTTCTCTTTCATCTGAGTGGTTAGTTTTACCTCGTATCTAGATTTAGTTGATTTGATCAGGGTCTGGAATTCCTTGTTAAGTTTAGCAAAATCATTATTGGCACCTTGAGAGTAGCATTTATTTTTGCATAGCTTGAAATTTTATTATAAGCCTTCTTATTTTAGGGTTTACTACATGGGTTTATTCTTAAATTTAATTTTTGTTTGTATTTCCTTCTGAGGTCAGATGCATTTATGCACCTTTTTACACGTGCATAGAATTTGGCTTAAGCAGTGGGGCTGTCAAGATGCGAGGGGCTTTTGAACTTTGCTGGGTCTTCACTCAAGTGTTTGTAGATTAGCCTTGGCATAATGTTTGAATACTGATGTATTAGCAAATATTTCCAGCTTCCATCTTAAGGTGATTGTGACTGATTTGTGGGCCAATCTTACCAGGAAGGTACTTAACAGTTGCTGGGGAGCAAAACTGACCCATATTTGTAAGGATTTTATTGCTCCTGCTTGTTGAATCCTGTTGCGTGGTGGTCTGTTGATCATGACCCTCTACTTGCACAGACTGAGTGATGCATCTGGGTTTCTCACTATGGAGGCATCTGTAACGAGGATATTGGATTGTGTGGAGGTTTGCTTTATGGGCTTTTGAATTGAGTTTGCGTGACTCTTAGGTGTATGTTTCATGGTAGATGCTGTCTCTGTTCTCTATTTATGAGGTTGCCAGGGGTACATGTTTCTTAGGTTCCATTTAGGAGGCCTTTGTGGTTTACGTAGGATACTTTTAAAAGCTTCAGCATATGTTGGTGTGTGTGTTTGTTATGAGCTGTATGTTACTGATTAGTGTGGTATTGTGCAGTACTGACAACCTGCATGTTATTTGCTGTGGCTATGTGTGAGAGTTTTGCCTGTAACATTACAAAACGACATCGCTCGCACATTGTGTCAGGTTTAGTAGGTGGTTGTCAGTAAACAGACTATTGCAGCATTGTCTCAGGCTCCCGTTTCAATTCAGCTGGCTCCATAGGTAGCTGGAAAGTGCAAATCCATGGTTCTAGGTTCTCATTAATGTGGGCTGAAGGACGGTAGTGTCCATGAGGTTTGGAGTTGATAAGGGGAGGTGCTGTCTCTCTTGTAGTGAAGATAGTGCTGGTTTAAGCTTGCTAAGTCTAATATAATGTCATTAGTGAAAATGGGGAAATGTAAAGGTTCCAGCTCAAATCCTTGTGAAGCACTACAATTAATTTCCTTATTCCTGCGCATGAGTTATTTATATAAATTTGAGAGGTTCGTTCTTTTAGTTAGTTTATAGGTTCATAGGTTCATAGGTTGGTACTAGGCTATCAGCCCTAGGGCCTATATAAGCCTAGCCATAACAATTCCCTGGCTATTTCTTCCCACATTATTTACTTTCCTGGACCCCTGTCTAGCAGGGCGACTGACGTGATCCCTGGGGTGAATTTCCTTTCTCCCATCCAATCGTCAAGGTTCCTCTTGAAGAGGTCCAAAGAGGCACTCTGCTTGACGTGTATGGGCAATCTATTCCAGAGTCTGGGGAGTCTCTGGGTCAGAAACCCATCCCTCCAGCATGTTTTGTTTATTGTGATGACAAGGTTTAGATCCCTGGAGCGTGTAGCTCTGAGGGATTGGGATTTCTTTAAGTGTAGCATGTCCAACAGCTCTGGGTTTGACATGGCCTTGTATGTTAAGCAGAGATCGCCTCTGAGTAGACGATATGCGACAGAGTATAGCTGGAGTTTCTTAAGGCGGTCAGCGTAGGGCATCTGCTTTAGGCCTGTGATTCTTTTAGTGAGGTATTTCTGAGGCCTTTCCAGTTGTTGCAGATGTCTTGAGAGGTACATACCAAATGGGGCGTTGTATTCTATAATGGGTCTAATGAGGGATGAGTACAGTGGGACAATGACCTCCTTTTTCTGGATGAAAAGCCCTTCGTGATGAGGTGTGCCACATAGAAGGATTTCCTGACTGTTGTGGCGATGTGGTTATCGAAGGTGAGACCACTGTCCACCTGTGTCCCTAAGTCTCTTATCACACTTTCTGTGTTTAGTGTACTGCCACCTATATGTTAATTCATGGATACATGTTTTTTCCCAAAGGGGATAACAATACATTTATTGGCATTGAGCTTGAGCCCATGGCTCTGGCACCAAGCATCTGTTTCTGTAAGGCCCTTTTGTAGAGTATCCACATCATTTGGGGATTCAATAATGGCTCCCATTTTGCAGTCATCTGCAAACTTTGTTAGCCAGAGTCCCTTAGTGTTGACCTGTACTTCAGAGAAGTAGATGCCAAACAGGAGCGGCCCCAGGACTGAACCCTGAGGTACTCCACTTGTCACTTGTCTGGAGATGGATTTGGAGTCGGCTACTTTTACATTGTGGGTTCTATCAGTAAGCCATTTAGCAACCCATTGGGTGACATAGGGATTAATACCCAACTTAGTAAGTTTATCTATGATTCCAGAGTGGGGGATGGTGTCAAAGGCCTTGGCAAGGTCTAGATAGGCTGTGTGGACCACCTTACCCTTGTCCATGGCTCTGGAGACTGATTCAAAGAAGTCAATCAGGTTCAGGAGACAAGATCGGCCCTTCACAAACCCAAACTGGGTGGGGTCCAGTGTTTGAGGGTTGCCAATGTCTTTGTTTATAAGTTCCATGATAATACGCTCCATGGCCTTGCAGATAAGGCTTGTCAGACTGATGGGACGGTAGTTTCCGGGATCCAAGGTGGATCCCCCCTTGTGGATTGGGATAACTGTAGCTCTGCGCCACTCAGTGGGCACGAAACCTGAGGTGAGGCTATGATTAAACATGACACTTAGGTGAGATGCCAGTTCATTTTGTAGTTCATGTAGTACACAGCCAGGGATGTCATCTGGTCCCATGGATGCTGTATTCTTGGCTTTAGAGAGTGCGTTTTGTACCTGTGTGGCCGTTATTACTGGAATTTGGCAATCTTCGGTATTGAGATGGGCCATTTAGGGGGTGAGAGGGGGGTGAAGTTGGCACTGAATCGATCTGCCAGGATATTGGCAATATCCTTTGGATCAGTATATTTATTGCCATTCTGTTTTAGCTCAGAGCAGATCTGAGCATTGCCATTTAGATTCTTGACATAGTTATAGAATGCTTTGTGGTTGTCTTTGGAATCTTTGGCAATTTTATTTTCATAACTAGCTTTGGAGGATTTTATGAGGCATCTCAGTTTCTTACTGAGGCTAGTAAGGGAGTTTTTGCATCCTGGGATTTTCCTCTTTTCTGCAAAGTTTCTTCCTTTTGTTGTAAAGTTTGTTTATGGCAGGGGACCACCAGATTGGCTTCCTTTTTTTGGATGAGAGCATTTTGGTTCTATTTGGGATGGCACGATTCATGCATGAGTGGATGTGCTCGTACAGTGCCTTAGTGTAGGATTCAGCAGTTGAACTTTCAGTTCCCGTCTGCATGGGTGTCATGAAGTTTGTCACTTCTGACTTGAGTAGCATGAAGTTGGCTTTGGAGAAGTTTTTTATGGTGGTTTCTTTACTGGGGGGTGGGGGTGGGATGTGGATGTTAAGGGTGATCAGCTTATGGTCAGACCTGACTAACGAGGGGGTGACCATAGGTATGGAGCATTGATTTGCCATGTTGGTAATGACCAGGTCTAGGATATTGGAAGCAAAGAATTGACTAATGGCCAGTAATATCCACAGTAATAAGTGCAAATGCCTTTGTGTTAGGCATTTGAATTAAAGGATTTTTAAAGCCTGGATGAGGGACTGTCTTGTGATATTAAGCTCATCTGGTACATATGTTTTCAACTTTCATTATTCCTGGCCAGTAAGGCCTTGCTAGGGTTTATATTTTAGTCTTTCTTTTTTGGATGGCGCAGTGGTGCAGCGGTAGCGCTGTCGCCTCACAGCAAGAGGTTCTCCGGTTTGATTCTCTGGTTTGATTCTCGGCTGGGGTGCCTTCCGTGTGGAGTCTGCATGTCCTTCCTGCATTCGTGTGGATTTCCTCCGGTGCTCCAGTTTCCTTCCACATTCAAAGACATGCATCTGGAGCATTTTTCCCCAGGCCTCCGCTGAAAATTGATTACGTTCCAAGTTGGACTTTCTCAGTTAACAAATGTTAAATAAATAAAAATAAATATTTTTTTATTCTTGGGTATTGTCCTATTGCATCATCACTAGTTTTCTGAAATATACCACTCCCTGTCTGTCCTTGCTCTTCACCATAAATAATTGTATAACTCTGAGTATTGGTAAGAAGTGAGATCATTCTGTTCAGCTTTTTTCCCTACAGCTCTTGCTGTTTCCCCTTGGCATGTTCAATCTGTCATCCTTTCATTGTGCCTTTTTAAATTACATTTGGCTTACCTGGAGGTCAGATAGCTCTGAAGTTTCCTCAGGGTCTGTCTGTTATGGGGTAGAAGGCACTGCCTCCTCTCTTACTGTCACAAGCACAGGGGTTTCTGGGTATGACTTTTCTCCCACGAAAAGTAGATCTTACCACTATTCTGTAGTACCATTTGCTATTTCTGTTTGTTTCATGTTTCATATCAGTTTCCTTTATGAACCAGTTGCATAGAACATTCTTTCTTTTGTTTATGATACCTGTATTTTAGTTTAGCATGAATATCAGGTAGGGCTTTGTTCTAGGCTATCTTGGTTGCCATTATATAGTACCCACTTCTTTGTCTTTACTTCTTAATGTTGGTATTCCTCTGTCTCTTTGTGAGTGTAGTAGGATTTCCAACCTCTTGATTGCCTTTATAAGCTAAATGTACTGAGTCTAGTAGTCCATTTCACTTAATTAGTTTTGCAGTAGCACAGTAACAGAAAGCCAGCTCAATGGTTCTGGTACACAGTTTATTAAAAGTCAGTAACTGTTTGTCCTGTGTGAAACAAATCCCTCAAAGATTTTAACTCATTTTTCTTGGGCTCAACACAACATATCTAACTGCTCTGAAGTTCCATGCAAAAACCTTTCAATGTAGGGCTGAGATAATCACAGCACATATGGAGTCCTCATGGTTTACTTTTTAACCTCCAATTTCAGCAGGGCCTGAGCTAACTCTGGTGGCTGCTGGTGTGATACCAAAAAAGTGAAAAGAGACTGAAGAGAAAACTACTGCGTCAATTACTAACTTAACCAATGACCTTGGTGAGAGATGTTCGCAGCCCCTGGGTCCCCCTTGGGAGGCTGCCACAATCCCCAGCCTACCCATGGTTACCACCACTGCTGACACACCATTTGGGTCTGATGCCATTATGCAAGCATCAGCTTTTGACATTTGAGAAGTGTTTCTGGAGTGAGATCTTAGGCCTCCCTTAACTACCAAGGTGCCTACCAAGGGTGCAGTCAGATGACCACATTCTCGGCCACACCTGTTAAACTGAAACCCGCCCCTGTTTCGGCTTCACCACTGCCCTCTGCACCTCAGTCCAAAGTCCAGGGTCCTGTCAAGATAACACTAGAATTTATGCCTTCATTAAATCTGGAGAAACCTCACAACCTCTAAGTAGGCTTCTCTGGCTCCCACTACAAGAACAAGGGAAGTAGCCTTCCAAGAAGAGGAATACTCTTCATCCTCTGAGGATGCGGAAGAGCTCTCTTATTCACATCATTTACAAACCCAAACTTACCTAAACTCAGACGATACTCTTTCTTTAGCTTTGCCACTCAAAGACCTTTCCTTTGGAGATACAGTATACAAAATGAAGCTAACTTTTAAAGGGGAAAATAAGCAGCTCTTCCAGACACTTTACAGGGAACTGTTAAGCTTATTTCTCCTGTACCACTGGCTGTGCCTCCAGTACATATTGTGCTAGGTGGTGTTTTTGAGGACATAGCCCTACATCTTGACTGTTTACCACCTGTGCCTTGGAAACCAGATTGGTTTTACAGAGTGCTTGACTTTCACCAACACCTCTACAGCAATCTTAAAGCTGATCCCTCTGTGGTCTCCACTAAATCTACTAAAAGGGTTTTCAGAGGACCATTCAGGTATTCCGTAGCTAATGATGGGGAGACTTGACTACTGGATAGGTTTGGCAAGAAAACTTATACCTTTGCAACTCTAACCATGAGAGCTTTAAATTGCCAGTTCCATGTGATAAAATTCCTGGAATCACTCAAAGATAAAATGATAGTAAAACTTGATTCCATGTAAGGTAGAACCTTGTACAAAGAGGTGCAGGACATAGCTAGAGAAGCTCTACAGGTAGTCAGACACTCCTTGAAATGTTACTGTGACACATTAGATTTTTCTTGCAGAGCAGCTTCCACAGGTTCAGTGATCCACCGACATGCATGGCTCAGAACCCAGCCACTGTCGGATCAGGATAAGGCTGAAGTATTGTATGCTCCACTAGATAAGGAAATCCTTTTTGGACCTTCAGCTGAACAGGTTTTTCAGAAGCTAGACAGAAAAAGCAAACAAATTAAAACTGCCAAAGAATTCTACTTGTCCCCAACCCCAAGGTACTGTAGAAACTGCACCTCTAAACCTTGGCCCTTTGCACCCAGACCAGACAAGGGGAGGCATCCATGTGGAAAAAGACCAAGGCAGTCTAGAAGATGACAACCAGAATGGCCTCAGTGATTGGGTGCTATCAAAGATTGAGCCCAACACAGAGATCTGTACTCCTACTCACCTCTCACCACCCTCCATTCCTCCTGGACACTGGGAAGGAAGACTCTCCATCTTATTAAGCCAGTGGAAGACCATCACAAGGGATCAATGAGTTTTCAGTATTATGGAAAAAGGTGTACTATATCCAATTCTGTGACCCCCCCCCCACATTTCTTGGGCATAGACCTTCAAAAAAACAAGAAAACCTGTTATTTCCAGTTATCAGAGTTTTATTTCAGTAAGGGTCCATACAGCCAGCCAGTACCCCCATGTCAAGGGGAAAAGACTTTTATAGAAGGATCTTCCTGGCCACAAGAAAAGGGGGAACCTGGAGACCTATCCTGGATGTTTCAAAAGCTAAACAAATTCTGCTTAATGACAAAATTCAAGATGCATACATTGCAAAAACTGCTACCCTTGATTTTTCAGGATTCCTCCATGGTCACTATTGACTTAATGGATACTTACCTTCATGTTCCTGTAGCAGTCAGTCACAGGAAATACATATGATTCATAGTCTCAGGCTACCACTTCCAGTTTTCTGCTTTACCACTGCTCCAAGAGTTTTTACAAAATGTCTGGCACCCCTGATAGTACGCTGCAGAGCTCTATGGGTGCACATCTATCCTTGCCTAGATGACTGTCTCATCCAAGGAAGATCCACCTCAAAAACACTGACTGCCCTCCAGATCTCTTTAGAATGCTTCCAAAAGGTGGACCTCATGTTAAATATACAAAAGTCTCAGATGATCTTCCAAACAAGGGTTCTGTTTGTGGGTGCCTTGCCCTGATAGACTATGTCCAACATAAAGTGTTTCTCCCTGAGAACAATATTGATTTCCTTACAGATTATTTGAAAAGCTTACTCTAAAAACAACTTATCATGGCCAAAGAATTCTTAAGGGTTTTAGGATACATGGCATCATGTATCCTGATGGTCCCTTTAGCAAAGCTACACATGAGGAAACTTCAGTGGTTTCTCAAAACTGTCTAGGAGAAGCACTCCCAGTCCTAAGAAACTCTTCCACCCTGCTCCGATGCCTGAAGGGAGGAACTTCTGTGGTGGAAGGACACCATACAAGAGAACCCAGGGGCAACTTTCATACTGCCTCAGGCAGACAAGTCCATCACCATGGGCAGCTCAGATATAGCTTGGTCCCCACAACAGACTAAATTACTCATCAATCTAAAGGAAATGCTAGCTGCCTTCCTAGTCATAAAAGCTTTCTGACGGCATTTAAGACCAGGCACTCTGCAAATCTGGACAGAAAAGAAGCTAGACAGAAAAAGCAAACAAATTAAAACTGCCAAAGAATTCTACTTGTCCCCAACCCCAAGGTACTGTAGAAACTGCACCTCTAAACCTTGGCCCTTTGCACCCAGACCAGACAAGGGGAGGCATCCATGTGGAAATAGACCAAGGCAGTCTAGAAGATGACAACCAGAATGGCCTCAGTG
This sequence comes from Protopterus annectens, assembly GCF_019279795.1. Classification (NCBI taxonomy): domain Eukaryota; kingdom Metazoa; phylum Chordata; order Ceratodontiformes; family Protopteridae; genus Protopterus; species Protopterus annectens. The sequence goes on from NC_056737.1 coordinate 88,628,204, forward strand.
ATTGGGTGCTATCAAAGATTGAGCCCAACACAGAGATCTGTACTCCTACTCACCTCTCACCACCCTCCATTCCTCCTGGACACTGGGAAGGAAGACTCTCTATCTTATTAAGCCAGTGGAAGACCATCACAAGGGATCGATGAGTTTTCAGTATTATGGAAAAAGGTGTACTATATCCAATTCTGTGACCCCCCCCCACATTTCTTGGGCATAGACCTTCAAAAAAACAAGAAAACCTGTTATTTCCAGTTATCAGAGTTTTATTTCAGTAAGGGTCCATACAGCCAGCCAGTACCCCCATGTCAAGGGGAAAAGACTTTTATAGAAGGATCTTCCTGGCCACAAGAAAAGGGGGAACCTGGAGACCTATCCTGGATGTTTCAAAAGCTAAACAAATTCTGCTTCATGACAAAATTCAAGATGCATACATTGCAAAAACTGCTACCCTTGATTTTTCAGGATTCCTCCATGGTCACTATTGACTTAATGGATACTTACCTTCATGTTCCTGTAGCAGTCAGTCACAGGAAATACATATGATTCATAGTCTCAGGCTACCACTTCCAGTTTTCTGCTTTACCACTGCTCCAAGAGTTTTTACAAAATGTCTGGCACCCCTGATAGTACGCTGCAGAGCTCTATGGGTGCACATCTATCCTTGCCTAGATGACTGTCTCATCCAAGGAAGATCCACCTCAAAAACACTGACTGCCCTCCAGATCTCTTTAGAATGCTTCCAAAAGGTGGACCTCATGTTAAATATACAAAAGTCTCAGATGATCTTCCAAACAAGGGTTCTGTTTGTGGGTGCCTTGCCCTGATAGACTATGTCCAACAGAAAGTGTTTCTCCCTGAGAACAATATTGATTTCCTTACAGATTATTTGAAAAACTTACTCTAAAAACAACTTATCATGGCCAAAGAATTCTTAAGGGTTTTAGGATACATGGCATCATGTATCCTGATGGTCCCTTTAGCAAAGCTACACATGAGGAAACTTCAGTGGTTTCTCAAAACTGTCTAGGAGAAGCACTCCCAGTCCCTAGAAACTCTTCCACCCTGCTCCGATGCCTGAAGGAGGAACTTCTGTGGTGGAAGGACACCATACAAGAGAACCCAGGGGCAACTTTCATACTGCCTCAGGCAGACAAGTCCATCACCATGGGCAGCTCAGATATAGCTTGGTCCCCACAACAGACTAAATTACTCATCAATCTAAAGGAAATGCTAGCTGCCTTCCTAGTCATAAAAGCTTTCTGACGGCATTTAAGACCAGGCACTCTGCAAATCTGGACAGAAAATACCACAGTCTTGGGGTACATAAACAAAGAGGGATCTTATCTTATCCACTGTGTAGCCTTACCAGAAAGATCTGGATGCTAGCCGAAGAACTGGGGATTACTCTCATAGTATCAAACATCCCAAGCTACAGTAATCTTGTATCAAATTCTCTGAGCAGGGACCTACTAGATCCATCTGAGTGGGTGTTGAAAAGGGAAGTCTTCCGGTATCTCATCACTCAGTGGGGGATCCCCTCTATAGACTCCATGACAAACAACAACTGAAGTTCTGCTCCAGAACACAATAGGAGGGGAGCATGGACTCATCAGTTCCTGTATGTTTTCTTCCCTTATCCCTGATTTACAGGGTACTTAAAATGATCAGGACAGCTAGCCCCAACATGATACTGGTAGCCCCCTTTCTGGCCCAGACAACATTGGTTCTCTCTTCACCTCACCCTCAGCAAGGGTAGGTTTACCATGCTCCCAAAGGATATAGAGCTTTTCAGCCAAATCACGGGATCAGTCTTCCTCCCCAACCTGGCATCTCTTAATCTATCTGGTTGGAAAATTGGGTCATGACATCCACCACAATGCTTTACCCAAAAGAGGTGCTATCTGTTTTAAAGGAGGCAAGAAAGCCTAACATTAGAAAATCATACATGGCAAAATAGAAGAGATTTTTCCACCTGGTGTCATGGCTGACACACTACCCCAGCACAAGCAGATGTCAATTCAGTAATGCTTTACCTAAAACACCTGTATAAACAGGGCCTTTCTTATTCCAGTATAAAGGTTCATGTTTCTGCTGTCTCAGCTTGCTTCCAGATTAGTCAACTGCTCTTCTCTCACCCCCACATGAAGCTGTTTCTAAAAGGAGTGATTCACTTGAAGCATACCAGAAGGGACCTCATTCCAGCATGGGACCTAAACTATGTTTTGGAAAAACTAAGCCTGGCACCCTTTGAGATGGCTGCTACTGCACCTCTCAAGATGCTCACCTGGAAGATCACCTTTCTTATAGCCATCACTTCAACTAGAAGAGTCTCGGAACTACAAGCTTTCATGTGTATATTGTCTTTCACCGTCTTCCACAGGGATAGGATAAGTCTCGGAACAAACCCATTATTCATGCCAAAGGTAGCTTCAGAAGTTAGCCTTAACCAGATTATTCATCTGCCTGTCTTCTTTCTAAACCCACAGAACAAGGTGGAACAAATCCTTCAGTCACTGGATCATCATCGTCAACTCCCTTTTTCCCCGTTTTCTACATGGGATCAGGGTATCATGGTAACTGTTGCCATCTCTCTTGATGCAATGCCACACTCCTGCCTTCTTTGACACTCATGCCTGACTGTTGCAGATCTTCACACACACAATCCATTCACCTCTTTGCTGGATGTCCTCATTTCCTCTTACCTTCTTCCTGTCTGTCCCAAATCATCATCACTAGATCGTCATCTTCTTTTCTGCCTCAGCCACCATAATCTGTTCTCTGACCTTTTCTGCATTTGGAGCTACTTTGGCTTCTGCTCTTATGTCCTCATTTCTTCATTGTCCCACTGTGTGCATCTTACCACTCATCTCAAGAACTTCACCTTCATGACCTCTAGCTTCCTCAGCTGCTCTGCTTTTATTGCCCAGGTTTCTGTACCATACAGTAGTACTGGTCACACCACTGCTTTGTACACTTTACTTTTCAGCTTCTTTGATGTTTTCCTGTTAGTTACACCTGACGCTCTGTGCCAGTTGGTGGTAGCCCCTCTGATTCTAGCTTTGACTGTCTCATTCACACTTCCCTTCTCCTCAACCACCCCTCCTAGATACTTGAAGCTGTTAACTTGTTCCACTATTTTCCCTTCTATCTCAGTTCTCAGCTTCTTCTGAACCCCAGCACTTGCTGCCATTACAACTGTCTTATCTTACTCTGTTTCATCCTATGTTTTTTAATTTTGCATTCCTTTCTCCTATCCTTTGCTGAAGTTCTTGCTCAGAGTCTGCCTGTAATACCACATTGTCTGCATACAGTAACATTGTTGATCTGTCCTCTCCTACCTATTTGCTAATGTAGTCCATCACCAGTATGAACAGCAGTAGGCTCAGAGCAGAGCCCTGATGCACACCTACTGCCACTAGGGCAAGCTATGTACAAGGACCCAATGAGTCAAGTACGAACAATGTTCAGTCTCAGAGTCATATAGTCCTTGTACATACATAGCTTGCACTAATTCTGTCAATGTTTCTGAGACTTTGAACCACCACAGGCTTGTCCAAATCATCTTTCCCAGAACTTTGTCATATGCTTTCCCCAATTCTACAGGCAGGGCAGACCAGTTGTTGGTATCCTTAGCAGGGGGAAAACAGAGCAAGCCTGTGTCAAAACAAACCGAGTGTAAATGTATTGCAAACTGCATCAGATTCTGTTATATGCACTATGGAAAGTGTTTACATAACCATACTAGAGCCCTTTTCACCCGCCAACTACCACTGCTTTCCTTAAGGGAGTTCCTAACGAAACCATCCTAGAGGCAGCCACTTGGAACTCTGTTCACACCCTTACTAAACACTGTAACATAGGACAGGTCTCCAGGGTCAGTGCAGGGCTCACCTCTGCCATATAATTAATAATATAATTTCTTAATCTATAGTAATCATCTCCATTCACAGAGTAGCTTTGGGAATCTTTCCAAGGATCAGTACTGCAACATTGATTAAAAAGAGCATAGTAGAGTTGTGTCCCACTTGCCATAATTTTATATGTTTGAGTGGAGTAGTGTTGCAGTACATATTCCCACCCTTCTACCACTCAGCTTTGCAGAGGCTATGTATATTGCTGTTTTTATTTATAACCCCTTTGCCTCATCCCAACTACACTTAGTGTTTTTTGTCCCTTTGCATTCTCAATCAAAACAGCTGGGGAGAGTGTGCTGTCCTCTGGCACCAAACTGCTTTTTCACGGCTTAAAAGACCTGAAGGTGACACCGACAGACACACTTCATATACCCTGACATTTGAACATCGGTAATTGAATGTCCACCGGCTTGGGATAATGCAAAGACTCTGGAAATCAGGCCAGTTGCGGGCTTATTCATGGCAGGAATACCCAAGGATCAGTACTGCAACACTGATCTACTTTAACAGCTACAATTATGATATGTGGGACATAACTGTACTTTCTTTATCCTTGTCATTGTTCTAATGTCCAGTCCAAGTTTTACTGATTAGCTGGCTGAGGGGATTCTTCCCAAGTCACTTCAGTCACATCCCTTCTGGTGGGCATACTGCTTGAAAATCACAAAGTACTCCTCAAGGTATTTTTTCTTGATTAGATCCTTAAGAGTTGGAACTGTCTTTTGCATGACCATAAAATTGGCAGCCATTGCCAATTACCACCCCCATCCCCTTGACTTCAGTATAAGTAGCTTGCAACAGTTGCTCTACCGTGTCAGTTTGACACAACACAGATGTACTTCACACACAAAACAAAACATCAGAGTACTGCTGCCTCTTCAGTTGCTCTAGGATGTTTTCAGTACAATTCCAGGCCAAAGTCTTTGGCAATATTCTCCATGTAGATATTATTAGCATATTTGTAAATCTGAATGCAAGTCTTTTTGTTGCTAGATGTATAGCAAACTGGTTATCTGACAGAACCATGAGGTTAGAATTCCAGGTGCCACCTCTGAAAGCAAAAAAAGTTACAAATAATGTGTCATAGGGCCCATTGTTGGTCTCTCTCCTATTTGTCATCTATTTTTCAGACCCTCAGGCCAATCACTCCTGGCTTATAGTTATCTAAGTTTGTAGATGACTGTAATTTGTAATTTGGGTGTTGGTATTCAGTCTTCCACTGACTCAGAATTGCTCCAGCTTGGGTTAGACCATGTTAACAACTGGATCAAGGACAATAGTATCAAATTAATTGTCAAGAACTGTAACATAGTTCATTTTGGAAAACAAAACAAAACATCTTCACATACCATGTAGTTGAAACACCCCTTCAATCAGACACTGTCATAAGTGATCAAGGTACTTTTGTTGATAACTCCTTATCGTTTGACTATCATCTTTCAGCAGTAGCTTAGAAAGCCTTCTTTCTGGTTCATCTAATTTCCAAAGGCATATCTCCACAAGATTTAAAGAAGTCTTAGTTCACTTTTACTTATATTTCATCAGACCCATTACTGTATATAATGCACCTGTTGGCATGTATTTGTCTAAACATATCACTCAACTTGAGAGACCATAGAGATTCATAAATAAAAAAGATTAGCCCTGTCTCTCTGTACTCAGTCTCTTACAGATTTCTCCATGAATATCTGTGCATAGCCTTTTCAGATATGAAAGATCCAATCGTCTTTGACATTGTATTCTTTTGCGGAACAAATGGTACCTCAAATACCTGGTATCAGTAGATAAACAAGACACAGAATATTCCAGTGTATTCCTCACTCCTGGAACAAACTTCCAGTACCTGTCAAGGAGTATAGCACACTTGCCAGCATCTAGTTAACCTTGAGGCTGGCAGGAAGCTAAATAGAGCATTTTTTGCTAGGCTTGTAATAGTCTGTAGACTAATTGTTTTATTTTATTTATTTTACATTTGTTGACCGGGATAGTCTGACTGGATGCATGTCCATTTTCAGCGGAGGCCCGGGGAGAAAAGCTCCAAGGGTAAGCAGATACAGCATTACATAATACCAGCATTACATATTACAAACAGACTATTTACAGAAATTACATAAGTAAGCAAGTTAGACAAGTTCCACAGGTTACAGTTAATCCTGTGCGCAAGTCAGGATTAAATTAAATTACACAGTAAACTGGTTAACAGATTTTTACACATTCTAGAGAGAGTTAGCCAGGCTTGATACATTGACATAGCCAGTTAAGTGGCAAATGTTGTTTGAGTCTAGTTTTAAATTGACCTAAGGTGGAAAGTAAGGTAATATCAGCTGGAAGAGAGTTCCAGGATCTATTTACAGAGTTTGCAAAGAGAGAGTCACCGGCTGTGTTATTAATTTTGCTAGTTTGAATTAGTAGTTAGAGGATCGAAGCGGTCTAGGATTGTTATAGGGGGTGATAATATTTTTAAGTGCAGGAGTATTGTCCGGATTATAGAGGATTTTATAGGCCATAATCAGTTGGTTATACTGGATTAGGCTGGGTAGTTCAAGCCACCCAAGCTGATTTAGATTGATGCAATGATGTGTCCTAAAAGGCAGCCCAGTGGCAAACCTGGCAATGTGGTTGCAGCAAATTGAGAGTTTGTTAAGGACAGTCTTGTTTGAATTCGAAAGTAGAGGGGATGCATACAGAAGGGTTGAAAGAAAGGGAGAGCGAGCTATGGCAATTTTAGCTGGAGGGGTTAGGAAGGCTTTTATTCTGTAAAGTGACCCTAGTTTTTTATTTATGGTTTTGATAGTTTGGTTAACACGTAGGTCGAATTTTAGATTATTGTCTATGATGACACCTAATAGTTTTGTAGAGGGGTCAGGGGAGATTATTGTGCCATCATTTGAATTTATGGTAAAGGTGAAAGCGGTAGACATGTGTGTTGGTGAAAATAACAGCATTTTAGTTTTTTTGGGATTTAGGATCAGACGATGTTCAGAAAGCCAGTTATCTATTGTATTAAAGGTGGTCTGGGTAGCTGACCATAACTCTACTGGAGATGTGGCTGAGCAAATCAGAGTACAGTCGTCAGCATATTGGATACAGCTGACTTTTGGGATGACAGTATAAAGGTCATTAATGAAGATGGAGAACAGCAAGGGCCCTAGTATAGAGCCTTGTGGTACTCCAAGGATGTTAAGTAGAAGGTTAGAGGGTTTGTTCTGCCAGAGGACAGCCTGCTGTCAACCATTCAGGTAGGACTGAAACCATTGAAGGGCTCTAGTATCTAGACAGAATGTTTGCAGGGTGTGAATTAAAAGTTGGTGATCAACCATATCGAATGCCTTGGAAAGATCTAAGAAGAGGACTGAGGATATATAATTATTGTTGCGATTATGGTTTATGGTGTTGGTAAATGCTAGGAGGGCTGAAGTAGTGCTGTGATGAGGACGGAAGCTATGCTGAGTGTCTGCCATAAGGTGATTCTGGATTAGGTGGTGCATGAGTTGTCTATGAATACATTTTTCCATAATCTTTGCAAGTGGAGAGAGTATAGCTATTGGCCTATAATTGGAGAATTCAGTAGAGCTGCCTCCTTTGTGAAGTGGGATTACATAGGATATTTTCCAGATGGTGGGAATTTTAGCTTCTACTATGGTTCGATTGATTAGTATTGAGATGGGGTAAGCAATAGCATCAGCTGATTTTTGTAGGTACTGGGCAGGGAGTTGATCAGCAGAAAGTGTAGTGGGTTTTAATTTTTTGATCAAGGTACGGATAAGTGAAGTGGCAACTGGTTGGAAGCTGAACGCGAGTAGGTTACCAGGGGTACTACTTTCAGGACCAGGGCAGCTAGGAAGTAGTTGGCTAGTTAGGGCTTTAATTGTCTCAGTAAAGAATCAGTTAAAACTGTCAGAAACATCTTCAGGGATTTTATCAATAGTAGCAGCAGGGATTGGGGTTGAAGTTTGTCCAGGATGTAGTAGATTATTTAAACCTGCCCAAAACTTCTGAGGGTTATTTTGATTTACTGTCTGTAAATTACAGTAGTATTGTTTTTTGTCTTGTAAAATTGATTTTTTGGTTTCGTTCCTGAATTGCCTGTATTTAATGTGATCTTGAGGGTCTTTAGAAGAACACCATAAAGCCCATGTTTTGTTTCTAAGGGTAATTTTGAGTTTAGACTCTTTAGAAAGCCATGGCACAGTTTTTGCCTTGGTTCTCTTTAAATGAACAGGTGCATGCAAATCAAGGATCTCAAGGAATTTGTTGTTAAAGTATGCTACTGCTTCCTCTAAGGGGAGGTGTTTTAGAATAGACCAATTACATGAGTTTAGTTCTTGTTGGAATTTGGCAGGGTCAACGTTTTTATTGTTTCTAACCTTTCTGAGTAAGGGTTGTTGGAAATTAATGGCTTTGTGCTTAATCACATATGTGAGAAGGTGATCGCTTAGGCCATCAAGGAGGGTACCAGAGGTGTACATTTGAGGGTGACTATTTATGAGTACCCAGTCAAGTATACTTACTTTTTGGTTGGGTTTACCTATCCTGGTAGGGGTGGATATAATTTGTGTAAATGCATGCAGGTTAATATGGGTGGTTGGGGATTCTGAGGAACAGGTGCCCCAGTCTATGTTAAAGTCTCCAAGTAGTAGGGTTTCTTGGGGGTAGTGACATGATAGCTAGTGCAGGATATATTCAGGTGTAGATATATTGTTACCAGGGGGGGGGGAACGTACATACAGATGATACTAATGCATTTATTTTTATTAAGTTGCAATTTGGGGGCAAGAATCTCTGAGTTATTAATCTGAGGTGGTTGTATTACATCTAAGGTGACATTCAACTCAGATTTATAGAGTACAGCTACCCCACCCCCTTCCTCGAAGCACGATCCAGTCTGTGTATGTTGTACCCAGGTGATAACACTTCATTGTCTTTAGTGTTAGGTTTTAACCAGGTTTCAGATAAACAGAGAATCTCAGGGGAGTGGACATTGCCTACTGTTTATCTGTGAACCATATGCCTTCAGTTTTCATTTTATTCCTCTGCCATTTTCTGAAGTTCCTGTTTTGAGTCTGCCTGTAATGCCACATTGTCTGCATAGAGCATCTTTGTTGATCTGTCTCCACCATCCACCATCCTCTGCTAATGTTGTCCAGCACCGTTCTGAACAGCAGTGGAGTCAGAGCTGAACCCTGATGCACATTAACTCTCGCCAAAAACCCTTCCGTGAGACTGAACACTGTTTGTACGTGTGTCAGTGGGTCTTTGTACATAGCCTGCACTAATTCTGTCAATGATTCTGGGATGGAAAACCACTGCAAGACCGCCAAAATCAGCTTTCTTGGGACCCTGTTGTATGCTTTTTTCAAGTCTTGGAATGTCTAGTTGAACCTTTCTTTGTCTAGCTTCTTCTCCACTATTAGTCTCACTGCAAATATTGGGTTGGTTGTGTTGCATCCTGATCTGAATGCAAACTGAGCATTTCACATCTTACTTTCTTCTAGTCTGTGTATTTATTTGTCAGCCATGTTGTCCAGTGCTTTCATGCAATGTGACAGGAGTTTGATACCCGTGTACTGCCCACAGTCATGACTGTCCCTTCCCATTTGTTCTTGAACACTGGCACTAGTATGCTTATTCTTCAGTAATCTGTGATACACCTTTTTCTCCGTACTGCCATGGGTACCCTCTGGAGGCATTTTTCTTGTAATTTGCCACATATCTTTATTTAAACTGTTGTAATCCCATCTGTACTTACTGCTTTTCCTGACTAATTTTTCCTTAGTGCTGTTCTTACTACTACTTCTAGGATGGCCCTTCCTCTTTCATCATAGGCTGCGTATGGAGCAATGCAGCTTTTGTGATATGCTCTTCATTTAGAAACTGATGGAAGTACTCCTTCCATCTGTCTTTGATGCCCTGTGGTCTGCTGAGCAGGTTATTGCTGCCTTCCCCCTTATGAATGGTGCCTGATGACTATCTTCTTTATCTTTGTCTTTGCCATGCAAACTAATAGAGATCCTTTGTGACATCTGCTGAATCACTTTCCAGAATTTGGTAGAGTGTCTCTGATGCCTTGTTCTTTGCTATTGCAACTTCTCTCTTAGCCTCTGTTAGCCAACCATAATTCCTTTCTAACCTGGTCTATCTTTTCTGCCTCCTATTTTTTCCTGCATTCCTTTTTTTTCTTTTGTTGATTTCCTGGACTTCTGCATTCCAGCACCAACTTTCCTCATGTGACTTGCTTCCATACCTGGCTCGGACACATATCTGTTCCATAGTCATCACGCATACTGTTTTTTTGAGGCACTGATCATCTTCTTCCTTTGGTGCTAGAGCCAAAAATATTTCATTGATCTCCTGTGGTTTCACTGCAATGAATTTGCATGTCTTCAGCCTAGTCTCTATTGACCTCAGCACCTTCTCTGACCACTGCTTGCAGTTGATTGCAGCCATCAGTGTTTTTTGCTTTGCTACCTTTTTCTATGTGGATGACTTTGTAGTCTCTGATTTCACCACAGTCATTCTTTCCTGTGGAATACATGTCTGTGAAAACCTGCTGGAAGTGAGTCATCAGTCTAAAGATTTCCAAGAAGACAAATGTACAATCCATGGAATTTATTCATGTTAGAAAAGTAAACTCTACCTGGCTTTGAAGCAGCTTACACAGTGGATATTAAATTCCTGTGTTGGAAAACACTTTTTTATTCCTGGATGTTGCAACCTCATAGTGAATTACTTCAAAGTTACATACCTTGATGTGCAAGCTGTTTTATCATAAGGTAAGTTTATCAATAAAGAATAATCCCTCTTTCATGCCCAGAGTTGTTACCGCACTTTCTCTTAAGCAGTCTGCTTAACTTTAAATTGCAATCTAAGCTAAGAAGATAAAGGCAAACCTGAGTTCCATTGTAGATGTGCATAGACATTTTAAATACTTTATCAGGAGGACTCCTGTTTTTAGGAAGTCAGTTAGATGGATTTTTTCCAAAGGAAAAGAAAGAATACTGTGACTAAATAAGCTATGTCAAAGTGGTAGGCCTTCGGTCTTTCGGTAAGTATAACATACCTTTACAAGATACTATTAGATCACATTCCATCACATTCCACTAGAGCAGTAACGATGTCAGTAGATTCATTTACACGTGTTTGACACAAGCTGTCTTAGAAGTTGTCGGATGAACAAGTGTACACACATTTAACAGGATGACAAGTTTGAGACTTCCAAGATGACTGCCTACTGATCAGCAGGTCAGTTTGAGCTCTTCCAGTGTGAAAATAGAAACTGTTAAAAAGTCACTGTCTGTTAGGAGAACTTGAGATGAAATCAGCCAGAAAAGGAGAAGAGAAGGCTCTGACTGGGAAAAAGGATGCGACTGTTGATCAAAATCAGTTCAAGTTTCAGATTTTGCCCATGAGATTGCTTCAAGAATTTAGAGAAAAAAATAAATCCACTCAAAGGTGTTTAAAATAAATTAATGTATCAACTTAATTAATGAAAAGCTGGAAAAATAGAAGCTTTAACTAGCTATTCAGATGAGCTGATTCAGTTGCAAAAATCAGATTATGAATGAAGTAAAGGCAGGCTGATCATATGACAATTTAAGAAGAGATGTTTCAAAAAACAGAGTTAGAAGACAGCACATGCAGAGAAAACCTTGGATTTTCTGCTGTACCAGAGAAACTGGAAAGAATAAATAAATAAGCAACTGGTCTGGTGTTCTACAGCAAGATTTGTTAATTGAGATGGGGCATTGTGTGTGTTCTGATCCTGCAATGAGAAGGTAGCCAAGAGCTGCATTAGTAAGGATGGAATTGTACTAGCAGAAATAAAAAGTATTAAAAATTAGAGACAACATATTGGTTGTTATTCACTGTAACCCTGGCATAAGAGAAGCAAATTTATACCAGCAATCAGGGAGTGTTGAGAGTTAGGCATGAGATTCAAGCTAATATATCAGGCTGTCTTCAATGTATTTTTTCATGAAGGATCACAGCCATTTTTGATGCAGAACAGGCTAGGGAGGAATTAAAAGTTTTCTGACAAAAAGTGAACAAGCAAGAAGAAGGGAACTCTGCTTCTTATTCTTCTGACAGCAAAGCTTATAGAGAGACGTTGCCAGTTAAAGTTTCTCCAGTGTTTCAAAGGAAAAAGCTTGAGACACAGAAAAAAACACATGAGTTGACTAGAAGAATCAGGAGTAACTTGGACCTTGAGCCAGAGTCTGGTGATGGGAAATTGAGATAATCAGCAATTCTCAAATTGTCGAATAAATAGAAGACTATAAATCATTGGTTATATTTATGAAATATGGCTTTGCAAGACAAAGTGGCTGAGAGAGACTTAATTTTGCAGAATTTGTTAAACTTGTTCGTGGACCATAAAGCATATACCCCACTTTCTCAGTAATGTTTAAAAGTGCATTAAATGGAAAACTTTAGAAACAATTTTTATTTTTATTAATATTTGTATAGTACATTTCTTGATATTAATTGCTTTGTTATATTGTAAACCAGTTTTGTATAGTGTTCACTGATGGGTATTTTAAATGAGGGGAGTCTTTTCAATGACTGTTGTATGTGCTAAAGATATTAAAGCAAGTAATTACTTTTTCTTATTTATAAAATATTTTGGCTTTAGACTGCAACAGCATAAGGAAGGTGTGGAAAAATAGAAAGTTGAAGTCAATATAATGTGATCTTGGGCTGCTGGAGTGGGGGGGGGGTTGTAACAGTGTACTAATTATATTATATTCTGTATAATGTTATGATTATTTCCCTTGTTTCACAAAGCTGTGGAAGTTGTTTAAGCAAATAAGCTTGAAAAATAAGATAAAATGATGAAAAATGACAAGAATCTACAAATTATTAGCTTGTTTTTCTTTTTCATTAGCAAATGCTGTCACTGTGAAAACTGAAGTCTGCAGTTGAAGGCAGTCGGCCAGGATAAGTCTGTACATTGTGTTCTGTGTGAACTGTGCAAAGATTAATTCAAGCATCTGTAAAGTTGGAAGTTTTTTTTTTCATTGCTGGCATACTTTTACCTGGAAACAAGCTATCTGCAGGAAAAGCAATTGAGCTTGAGAGTTCTGATGCTGTGTGCTGAGACAAATACAGAATTTAAAGGTACAGTGGCAAGCAGTTAAGTGAAACATAAAGTTTGAAATTGTGTGAAATTAATAAGAAATAGTAGCTTACTTTACTGTATTTAATTGAACAGTGCACTTTTCTTAGGGATAGAAGTTAATGTTTTCTGAAAGTATGCAAGCTGTTTTTCATGTCTGGGAGGGGAATAGCGATAAGAATTTGTTCAACAATACCCATACTTATGGGGACATGATATAATAAAGTATTTAGGTACGTGGACTAAAATAATTCTGTTAAGGCAGCTAAAGATATGTAGGAAGAGATTGACTAAAAGATGGTACAAAAAATGAAAAACTCTTGATGTTAAGTTGTCAATCTCGCCTTCATTCTTGCTGGATGGGTTCGGAGCCGATCCTCGGCTCCGACTCGGCACTTGCTAAGCTCGAGAGTCACTTTTACCAGCTCGAGGCAGCCCCATATCCCATGATGCAAGGCGGTAATTACCCAGATCTCGTTTGCCGCTTCGCTAATGAGGTCATCCTTTTTACCAGCTCCTGGTAAGTGATATTTTTCTAGCTTTTGGTCAGGTTTAAGAGTTAAAAAAACCTAAATTTTGGTCCTTTTAGTCTTCTTTCTTCAACCTCAGTGTATTCACTTAGCTCCATACCCCTATTTCACCTAGTTCCCTTAGTTTAGCTTTTCGGGCCTTAGGCCTTTCCCACCCTCACAGTTCCTGTCAGGATTTCCCTCAGGTGTGTGTGTGTGTTGTGTCTCTAATTAATAGCTGTTTTTGTTAGTTGGGATTAATATTTTTTACTGTTAGTGTCTTGCTTGGACTGATTGGTGTGTGTGAGTGTTTAAACACTGAGATATGTCTAAAGATACCAGGGTCTCAGGTTTCAAGAAGTGTGACTCGTGCTGTCAGAAGATGTCTCTGACAGATGGTCACACTTCTTGTATTTATTGCCTGGGACCCCTACACCTGCAGGACTCCTGTGCTATATGTCATTCTTTTAGCCAGAGAGTCCTGCAGGAACGTAGGAATAAGTTGATCCTTCGGGGTCTACTTAAACCAGAGAGCTCCCCGGCTAAAGTCGGCTCCGGGAAGCCCTCTAAACCTCCCAAGACCCAGGTTTCGGTGTCCAAGTCTGTGGTCTTGGTTCCGACTCCGCCAGAGTCGATCCTTCCTTGTTGGAGGCCCCTATGTCGGCGCCGATCATCATCGGCACCGATACTTTGGCTTTGGCACCGGTGTCGGCTCCATCCGGCGCTGACACCTCTGCGTCGAAGCAGGTCTCGGCTCCGGCTAGAGCCGAGATATCTTTGTCTCCTCTCGGAACCAACAAGTTGTCGGCTCCGCTTGGAGCCGAAAGTTCTTCGGCTCCGATGGCTCTGTCCAAAAAGAGGTCTAGATCTCCTTTTTTGGAATCTATTCACTCAGCTCCAGCCTCTCCCTTGCTTTCGGAGCGGAGCCATCGGAGCTGATCATCGAGGTCTTCCAGGCTTTCAGACCACGATTTAGAGAGAGTGGTAAGTAGGCTATTAAAGTCACAGGCACTAGCCCAGATGCTCCATAGCCCGTCTCATCAGATGTCAGCTATTCTACATCCCCCTGAAATTCCTCCTTCGACTCTCCTACAGAGCTCGGAGCCGGAGATTATCGGTACCATGATTGTTGCTGCTTCGGAGCCGATGCCACACCTTTCGGCTCCATCGTCCTCGACTCCTATCTCCTCCTTGAGACCTTCCTTGGAGAGATCTGGGCGTCGGCTTCCCTGGTCAGTTCTGAGGGGGCGAGTGGCATCGGACCCTTGTCCGACCCCATTCTCCCTCTCGGAGCTTCGGCCTTGGTGAGCTCGGTCCCGACATCTGCTTCGGAGCCTTCCCTTTCGGTGGGACCGGGAGTCCCTGTTTCTTCGGAGCGGGGTCTCTCGGCCCTCCCTGGGAGGGGAGCCTTCGAGGTGATGAGTGTGCTAGCCCCAGAGCTTAGCCAGCAGTCGGTTCCTTTAGCTCCTCCCTCTACGGTGCCTGTAGATACCTCTTCCCACTCTCTTGCTCCCAGACCCAGAGATCCTTCGCCCCAGGTCTCCCCATTGGGAAGAACTTCCTCTTCCGAGGTTTCTCCTGATCCTTCAGGTGAACACCCGCGTAAGAGGACTTGCAAGAGGAAGCATTTAGACTCCCCTGAGTCTACAACCTTGGATACCGATTTAGATGAGTCGGAGGGGTCCCCAAGATCCCCCTCTGAGGATGTCTCCTTTTCAGACATCCTTGAGCTCCTAAAACAGAGGGGGAACTGGCCCTCCATTAACCCCTCCGAGGATGAATCGGTATACCTGGAGGCGTTTGGATCTCACCCCTCCACCTCCTGGGTGTCTCCGCCTTTCGACTCTCTCATGGAGGTTATAGCTCGAAAGGCGTGGGCATCTCCTGATTCGGTGGAACCAGTCCCTAGGAGACCTTCAAAATTTGTTACGGCCCCCGCAGAAAAGCAGTTTCTTACAAAAGGTGTCCCGGTTGATGCCATGGTGGTGGCGGCCGCCACTAAGAAGGAACTTGCAGATCCTTCCGTACCAGTCCATCCTCCTAACAAAGAGTCCAGGACTATGGACAGGTATGGTAAGCGGATGTTTTCCTCAGCGACCTTTGCTATGCGTTCGCTGAATTATTTATATCACTTCACCAGACTTCAAAGGGACATCCTTAAAGAATTAGGTGAAGTAGTACAGGATCCTTCAGCAGCAGGGGCTCAGGAAAAGATTGCTTCTCAGCTGGGAATCCTTAACTCCATAACCAACTCCTCCATGCGGCTTATTTCTTATGCAGCCAATGGGGCGAGTAGAGCTGCAGGCACAGGAGTGGCTCTCAGACGCCAGTCCTGGATGCGGCTCTGTAATTTTGCAGACCCCTTTAAGGCGTCCTTCACAAACTCTCCCTTTGATGGGTCAACTTTATTTGGCCCTCAGGTGAAGGACACGTTGACCAGGTGTGAGCAAGACTCTTTCTGCTGTAGGAGTCTGTTTCTCCACTCCTTCTAGACCTTACCCAAAGGTCAGAAGGGAGGGAAAATGTGGTTCCGGAAATCACAAGGAGTCACGCCTGACGCACGTGGTCAGTTTACCCCCAGAGGCAGAGGGGGTAATAATAACAGACGCCGCCCTAGGGGCAGAGGGGGTCTGCAGAACCAGGGCTCCAGAGAGCCTCTCTCTGACAAGCCCTTCCAGCATCCCTGAGGTGTTGCCCGACTGCCCACCCTTGGAGGCAGTCGGGGGAAGATTGTCGCTGTACCCAGAAGCCTGGCTTTCCCTCTCTCAAGACAAATGGGTACAGTCGATCATATCCGAGGGTTACAAGATTCCTTTCGAGGAAAGCCCCTTCCCTCAAAGAGGTTCCCTTCCAGACGTACCACCCGGTCTAAGGGAAATTGCAAAATTAGAGGTGTCAAAGCTTCTAAGGAAAAGGGCCATCCAGCCAGTACCAAAAGATCATTTAGAGTCCGGAATCTACTCAAGGTTCTTTTTGGTCCCCAAAAAGACTGGAGACTGGAGACCAATATTAGACCTCAGCAGGCTCAACAAGTCTGTCAAAAAGACAAGATTTCGGATGGTCACACTTCAATCGATTTTGCCCTTTCTGGGCAAAGACAACTGGATGTGCTCCATAGACCTTCAGGATGCGTACTACCATATAAAGATTCACAGATGCTCCAGACGTTTTCTCCGCTTTCGGCTGGGGACCAGTCATTTTCAATTCAGAGCCCTGCCCTTTGGCCTCACTACAGCCCCCAGAGTGTTCACCAAATGTATGGCAGTGGTCACGGCTCACCTGAGACGTCAAGGATTCCAGGTGTTTCCGTATCTCGACGACTGGCTCCTCTCAGCCACCACCAGGCATCAACTTCTCCAAGCCAGAGATTACACTCTACGTCTCTGCGGTCAGTTAAGAATTTCAGTCAACTTCGAAAAGTCTTCCTTGTCGCCCTCCCAATCTATTACCTTTATAGGCGCAAATCTAGACACTACTCGGATGTCAGCAAACCTAACAAGTCAGAGAATCCTAGATATCCAAAACCACGTACGGATCATCCTATCCAGCAAAAGGGTACAAGCCAGATTGGTCCTGAAAGTGTTGGGCCTCATGGCAGCTGCCATAACATTACTTCCTCTGGCCCACTTTTACATGCGTCTCCTGCAATGGATGTTATTCACCCAATGGTCCTTCCAGCAGCTTCCCATGCGTCACAAGATTCTGTTGACACAAACCTGCAAGAACCATCTATCCTGGTGGATTTCCTCTCCTCTAGTTCATCAGGGCAGATCATTTGTTCCCCCGGCCCCGGTAGCCACGGTCACTTCGGATGCCTCCCTGATCGAGTGGGAGGGGGGCATTATCAGGGCAGGATGGTTCATTGCACGTGGCAACCGTTCGAATACCACCTGCACGTAAATGTCCTAGAGATGAGAGCAGTGCTTTTAACATTGCAAGCCCTCAACGACTTTCTTCCTTTAGGGACTATTGCAGTTCACACAGACAACATGTCAGTTGTGTGGTATATCAACAAGCAGGGCGGAACCAAGTCCTATCCCTTGTGTTGAGAGGCTCTCAGACTTGGCAATGGGCGATCTCCTCTCATTGGTTTCTGGTAGCAATGCATATCCCCGGGAAAACCAACATAATAGCGGACAGATTGAGCAGAGCTATTCTCATGCCTCACGAGTGGTCTCTCAAGCAATCCATTGTGGAGGAGATTTTTCAGAAGTGGGGCCGCCCATGCTGCGATCTTTTTGCTACACCCCAAAACAGCAAATACCCAGACTTCTTCTCCCTCTTCCCACTTCCGGTCCATCCGCCCAGAGACGCTCTTACCCAAGATTGGCCCCGGGGACTCCTTTATGCCTGTCCTCCCTTTCCTTTGATACCACAAGTACTCCAGAAAGCTACCGTTTTGAGAGCCAAAATGATTCTCATTGCCCCTTATTGGCCTCGACAAATTTGTTTCCCGTTCCTTCATCACCATCTTTTGGTGCAGCCATGGCATCTGGACCCAGTTCCAGATCTTCTGACCCACCAGTCGGGTCAACTGCACCGGTCCGTTCCTTCCCTCAACCTCACAGCTTGGTTGCTCCACTTCCTTCCTTAGCCAGGCTTCCTATGATCTCTAACCCCGTTAAAGATATCATAGTAGCTTCTCTTAAGTCCTCTACCAGGAGGATTTATTCTAGCAAGTGGAAACGCTTCTCTTTTTGGGCAAAATCTAAGAACATAGACCCCTTTACTGCCCCTATTCAATCGGTCTTGGATTTCCTTGTGGAAATTTTTCACTCAGGTTCTTCGGCTTCCACAGTCAAAGTTCAGTTGGCTGCAATCTCGAACTTCCATGTCGGGTTTGCAGACCACAAATTTTATGTCCCACAAACTTTGTAAAGCCTTTCTCAAAGGAGTGTTCCTTCTTAAACCCCCTGTTAGAGACCCTCCACCACAGTGGGACTTAAATTTAGTGCTGACATCCTTGATACTTCCCCGTTTCGAACCGGCTGCTTCATGTTCATTAAAGTTTCTTTCTTGGAAGACACTTTTTCTAGTCGCTATTACCTCGGCTAGAAGAGTGTCAGAACTTCATGCCCTCTGTGTTCGTCCCCCTTATTTGGTCTTCCACAAAGACAGAGTATCCTTGAGAACCAATCCATCCTTTTTGCCCAAGGTTGCTTCCAAGACAAATTTAAACCAATCCATTGATCTCCCTGTATTTTTTCCAAATTATTCTAACAGGGCGGAACAAAAATTGCATTACCTAGATGTTCATCGCCAACTCAGATATTACTTGGACAGAACAAAGCAATTTAGGAAGTCCGATCGGCTCTTCCTTTCTTATGCTGAAAATAGAAAAGGTCTCCCTGTTTCTAAAGTGACCTTATCCAGATGGCTATCTTCCCCCATTTCTGACATCTATCAGCTTAGGGGCAAACAGCTGAACTCAAAACCTAAAGCTCATTCCACAAGAGGTCTAGCCACTTCTACAGCTTTTCAGGCTAGACTACCCTTAGATACTATTTGTGCAGCAGCCACTTGGGCAACTCCTCATACCTTTGTTTCTCATTACAAATTGGATTTGGCCTCCAGGGACAGGGCAAGCTTTGGTTCCACTGTTCTCAAGAGTCTGTTCCATTGAGCCGCCCAGGATAGAGGTGCTAGGGACGCGGTCCCATCCAGCAAGAATGAAGGCGAGATTGACAACTTAACATTTAGAAGTTATGTACGTACCATAACGTTCCATGTTAGTTGTCTTCTCTCGCCTTCTTTCTTGTGTCCCTCCCTCCTGTCCCCCTAGCCTGGACAGACCTTGATCTCCCCCTTTCTCTGGAAGATTCTTCTTCCTTGGACACCAGATAGTTCTTGTCCTTGATTACCTGGTTTCCCTTACAGCCTTTTTATGTTAGTTGTTTCTCTTTCCTTAGTGGAAAGTCTTTTTAGGCAGTTTTTCCTCTAGATACCAAACGAGATGTGGGTAATTACCACCTTGCATCATGGGATATGGGGCTGCCTCGAGCTGGTAAAAGTGACTCTCGAGCTTAGCAAGTGCCGAGTCGGAGCCGAGGATCGGCTCCGAACCCATCCAGCAAGAAAGAAGGCGAGAGAAGACAACTAACATGGAACGTTATGGTAGATACATAACTTCTAATTTATGGTTATGAATAGAAAGAAACAAGCAGTGAAAATGGTTTTAGCCCCTTTATTTTACATACAGGTCAGGCATATTTTTATCAACTAATGAAGAAGTTGAGGACAATATTTAATAATGAATTGAAGGAATTTATTTGGGAGGAGAAGAGCATGAGAGTTAAGTGGGATAAGTTGAGCCTCCCCATATAACATGGTGGTTTAGGACCGCCTGAATTGTATAGATATTTTAGAGATGCAGTTAAGGCTTATATACATAACACAAACATTAGCTAATAAAGTGAAAAAGGAGGATGTGGAAGCAGGGGGACTTGAGATAAGGAGAAAGTAAGATTTTAGATGCAGATCCTTATGGAGAGTAATAACAACCATGCCGAATATTATATTCTTAAAGTTTCAGAAAATATTTTAACAACTAAGTCAACACAGAAATGGAGAAAAGAGATTTTGCCAACAAGAGTACAGAAAATAGGTAAGAGGGGGCTGGATTTTGTGATAAAAATTACAAAGGAACCAGTGTATTGGGAGCAAATAACTTGAGAATGAAAAGTATTTAATAGAGTGGGATGAGACCAAGCATAAATTTGGACTGCCGATTGTTTTGAGATTGTCTTCCCTACCAGGGATTATTAGGAGTGTATTAAGTGAATGACAAACTCTGGTAGAGGTTTTAGTTAAGTCTAGAACAGAAACTGCTGTTAAAAAGAGAGGGCATAATAAAATATTACATGATAATTATAGAAAAGATTGGGAATAGAGACTGGAAAAATGGATGGACATATGTATGTTTCTCAAGTTTGCTGCAAAGTCATGAATGTTTACGATTTTTGCTTGGAATGTTTGCATAGGTATTTTATATCCCAAGCTGACTTCAAAGGATTTTTCCTAAGTTAGATAGCAAATGCTGGAGGTGTGATGGGAAAGAGACAAGTAACTGGTAACATGTTTTTGGGAGTGTAATGAATTGGCAGATTTTTAAACTTCCCTCTATTAGGGGAACAAATGGCTGTAACTAAGGAAATAATTTTTTTGATCTGTGACATAGGATTTGAATTGAATAGCCTTACTAACTTTAATGCTATTCACTGCCAAACAAAGCAGTTATTAAAAAACTGAAATCAAAATGTAAACCAGCTGTAACTGAAGTATTAAATTAATTATTGTTAAAGAGATAAAAGACCTGGACATGGAGCCTTTAGAAAAGGGAAGTAAAAATACTTAGAAATAAATGGAATTTGTGGAAACTATACCTACAGAATAATGCTCATGAGGAGGAGTGAGGTTTGAGAAGGCAGGGACTGAGCAATTTGTTATGTTGGAGTGAATGTTTTGTGATATAAAAAAAGGAAATGTATATGTAATGTATAATGCATGATTAATGGTAATATGGTTTATTATGTATTATACAGTGTCCCCCGCATTGATATTCCAAAACATGCATGCTGATTTGCTAGCGTGCCCTTTGTAAATCCCACAATATACCAACGGAAAAAGGCGCCCGAATTTTTCTCCGTTGGTATAAGGCGTCCAAATCTTTTTTTTGTTTTTTAATTAAAAAAAAAAAAAAAAATGGAACAACGGAGAATTTCTTTTCTCAGTTGCTTCAGTTTCAAAGTATTGATGTACTGGGTATGCGTGGGAACACAAGTCTCATACACATGCGCAGTACTTCACACAATATACCAATGGAAAAAGGCGCCCGAATTTTTCTCCATTGGTATAAGGCGTCCAAATCTTTTTTTTTGTTTTTTAATTAAAAAAAAAAAAAAAAAAATGGAACAACGGAGAATTTCTTTTCTCAGTTGCTTCAGTTTCAAAGCATTGATGTACTGGGTATGCGTGGGAACACAAGTCTCATACACATGCGCAGTACTTCAACACAAGGAAGCTGTATACCACCACCGGCGGAAGAACAGTACTGTGACATTATTTAAGAAAAGTAAGTATTTTTTTCTTAAATAATGTCATTGTAGAATAGCAATAACCGACTCTGTGGTTGTGGTATATTGAAGATTTACCCACAGTTGGCTTTATTTAATCACTTGGGCTTTGCCCTTCTGCTTAAACCACACCAACCATGAGTAAATCTTCAATATACCACACCACGTTGTCAGTTATTGCTTAATTAATGCATGTCTGCCTTTGTATTAAGTGATAATTTGATAACGATGTTTGAAGCACTCTACAAAATGGAATAACATTTTATAGTCCATACAGATTTTGGTGCAGTTATATTGCAGAGAATCTTGAATGTCTGTACCTGAAAGAGGTAACCATTTATTGCTGAAAGTATGGCCAAATTTTATGATTTACTTTTACAATGAGCTTTACTGATGAAATTAGTACTGTTGTGTAAGATACATAACATAGCAGTAGATCTTTGAGGAGAGGGCATTTTAACAATAAGGTTTCCTCCCCTCCTTTCCCAGTGTATGGGCTATTATATGTAGTTAGTGTTGTAATGTTAAGCTGTTCCCTGTGTTTCTCATTTTTCACTCTTTTCATTATGCAAGTACTAGCCTTTGCACTGAATCATTTCTTGCCAAAAGCACACTTTCTTTTGAGACTTCAAAGCTTAAAGAACTAGAGTGATGTATATGTGAGTCTTGAGCTGTCTGCACCACCATTGATGAAGAAAGACTTACAATGATTGCAGGTAAAAGAACCACTGTTGGAATAATTCAGCCAGATCTTAGGAAACAAAAGGTGGGGAAACCTGAAAGGCTAAATGTTCAGTGACTTCACCTCAAACAACTACTTAACCGCCCTTCTTTTTTTATTTCAGATGTTTTTTCTAGTGTAAGAGGGCAGAAGATATTCAACTGTGTCAGCTCAATAAAGGGTTTTCTATTTTTCCATCTGGTTGCAGTCTAAGCTGTCCTGTTTTGCCTTAAGTTTCACTGTTGTGCAGCATTCCAATATATAACTGCATGGTAGGCATTCTTTGTATGTGATATTTGATCAGAGAATATAGAAATTATTTAGCAAGCTAACGCTTTTGCTTTGTGTATCTTTCAGTCAGTTTGTTATGAGTAGCAGAAGCAACTCATTTGAGAATCCTTCTGTTAAAAGACTTAGGAAGGTGTTTTTCTTACTGTCCCCTTGCTTAAGACCTTTGAGATAAAAGACATGAAGATGGAGAGTGGGCATTCACTGTTTTAAGAATTTACTCATACTGTTGTTGATAGTTGCATTAACTAGTAGGGTTAGCCTCTCCAGGGCAGTTGCTGCCAAAGCTAATGTGGAATTTGTCCATGTTGTGGAGGTTCATCTACTTGTAATACTTCCTAACTGTGAGTGTCTCCTTTATTGTAAGATCTTATAAAAGTGTATATTTTATGTTCATCTGAAGGGCTTTATTTCAACACACATTTTAAGGCAGTCTTCTGTAGTTAGCTTACTATAACTTTCTTGGGTATGCATGTGTGCATGTATATCAGTATGAGTATATATATATATATATATATATATATATACACATATATACATATAGATATATGTGTCTATGCATATATATACATATATATATATATATATATATATATATATATATATATATATATATATACACATATAGAGAGAGGGATAGGTATATATTTGTATTGAGATATGCATAGATATAGATATATAGATATCTGTATGAATACATATGTATATTTACAGATATTTATATATATATATATATATATATATATATATGTGTGTGTGTGTGTGTGTATGTGTGTATTAAAAAGATTCAAAGAAACTTTATTGTCATTTAGGACCACACCAGTGCAGCCTAAATGAAATTACAAATGTCAGCTCATGAGAGATATGCAGTGCAAATAATATAGATATAGTGGTATCAGAGAATAACGTGAGAAAGAAAATAAAACGTATAACATGCAAGAGGTAGTTCCCATTCCCCAAACATACCCAATTCCCATTATGCAATGATAAATAATAAATAAATACCCACCACCAAACCCCTTCACCTTAAGATAGAGAATAAATACTGACTAGTGAATAACAGCTGTTTAGTTACCGTATTGCACTTAGTAACCATAGAGATGACGCAGTATAGCCGTCATATTGCATAATAGTAATACTGGTGGTAATTGCCCTGAGCAGCAAGATTAAATGAAAATAGATGCTTAAATGTATCAGGTATTATGGGTGGTGTCTGAGTTAATAAGCTCACAGCTGTAGGATACAAACTGTTCCTGAATCTGTTAGTCCTACAGTGGAAGCTGCAGTACCTCCTTCCAGTTGCAAGTTGTGAGAACCATTTGTGAGCTGGATGGGTCGAATCGGCTAATATTTTGTATGTTCTCTTTCTTGCTGTTGTAAAGAAAAGCTCCTGAATAGAAGAGAAGTTTGTGCCCAAGATTTGTGTGTGTGTGTGTGTGTGTGTGTGTGTGTGTGTGTGTGTGTGTGTGTGTGTGTGTGTATGTATATATATAATATATGTGTATATATGTATATATATATATATATATATATATATATATGTATATACACGTGTGTATAGATGGATATAATAGCAATCATTGAATCTGTGAAGTATCCCAGTTACTAACTTTGACAATGTTCTGCGCATGCTCCAAGATTATTCCATGGACCGTCCAATTTTAAGAGAGTGTTTTTGCAGGGGGGCAAGTTTGGCTGCACCCTCCATGCCCCCTACTAATTTTTTATTCCAACACCAAAATTGCATATTTACCAATTCCAAGGACTGTGCAGTCTGATATAACTGTCGACCAAATTATGTCAACAAAACAGAGGTTGATTTCAGTTGCAGTCATACTTGACCAGTTACGTCAACAAAACAGAGGTTGATTTCAGTTGCATCATACTTGACCAATCTAGAGATGTTTGTTTTTTATGTAAATGGAAACATCACCTCCTCTCAATTTTTGTTTCCTTTTCAGAGGGTGGTTTAAATGTGTGATAGGCATTGTAGCCTTGCACTGCTGGAGTGCTTTCCACAGCCTTGAACCACATCTGTGTAACTGCACAGATGTCAGCATGCTCCAGGGTGAGGAGGGCTTCCAGGGAGTGCAGTTTCTTAAGTCTCCTAGGATTGAACAGTAGTACCTTCAGCTTGCCATTTTAAGAATTTGTTACATTGGTAGGTATGTTGGTTTGGCATTGCCTAAAAATGGCACTATAGGGGTAACTAATGCCTTGGCCAGTATTTGAAAGTCTAGCGGTGAAGGTGCAGATCATCTCTGGCAAAGCAGAGTGGTCGGTTGATCATGTCATGCTTGGCTGACAAGTAGTGGATCCCTTGGAATGACACCAGTAGCTAATGAGGCACATTGGTTTATTTCTAAAGTCTTTGTTTGCCAACTTTCCAGAAATGCCTTCAGGCTGGCATGCTTCTTATTGTGGTGACCAGATTCCTCTGGTCCTTTGTAGATGCTTGTTCTTTTCACCCTAGGGATATTATTAAAATGTAAAGTGTGGACTGGTCTCTGCTTTCAGGAAAAGAGTAATGTGCCAAACATGCATGACTTATTTTGTATGACAGCCAAGGACTTTAAAATTAACCCTCTGTACCTCAGAAGGATTGCTGTTCCTTTTTAATGCCTTTGGAAAGGTACAACATACAGCGGTCTGTATTTGATGCTAATTTTTTTTATTTTATACCTATTACAAGTCCTGGAAATGGAAGTAAAGGAGTAAGGATAGCAGTGACTGGGTTCAGGGATGTCTGTTAGGGAGAAAGGTATTCTTTTTTAGTCTGTGCATGTTGTGCAGAAGGTTGTGAGTTTCCTATAAACCAACCTTTGTTTCTTGAACCATGCTATATGAAGTTTGTAGTGTATTTATATATGCATAAATACTCTCCCTGATTTTTTTTTTCTGGAAAAAAATGAAATTCTATCTTTCAGTACGAGCAGAAAGTTGCTTCATCTGCAAGTTCCATCACATGCCCTCAGTGGTAGTGATCTTGGCTGACAGTGCTATTTTTAGACATAGGCTCATTGGTGAGAATGGTTTACTTTTCCTTAGCTTGCTATGCTAGGTCATGTATTGTTCTAGTGAACTCTGCCTTTGGCTCAACTTTCTGTTTTTCCCACACTCCACTATATAGAGCTATTTTAGAAAAAAATGCATTCATATGCATGACATCAATTATCAGAAGCAGTATAACGTTAGTATTCAGAGCTATTGAAGCTCTTCTTTAATTATTTATTTATCATTTTCTATAAAAAATGTTTTGAATACCATTTAAAGTCTACTGTTATGCATGTACATACTAGGGGGTAACCCAGAAAATAGGCAGACTTTGAGGTGTGACATTATCACACATTTTCATTGTCATGTAACCACATCTAGACATAGTCTGACTAACTGTGCATGTGAAATATTAATAAATTGTGTGGAATCTATTGCTAAAGTCCTTATTTTTTAAGGAAGACTCAGAAGTGGCAGAAGTGGCAAACCCCTCTTTACAGTTTATAGCTTAAATGTTTGGCTAGTTTTACTGGACTGAATGAATACAATTATTGCAATATGTGACAGACTGACTAATTAGGCATTATTTCCCTCATTACAATTCTGTTGTGCTGAGCTTGGCAAGTCTGAGCATTTTCTTAGTTAATACCTCAGAGAGTAGCACATTCAGAAGCTGTGCAGGCGTTTCTTTTTTCTCTCTTCAGGATGTCAGTTGCTGCAGATGCAGAAATGAACCACAGTTCAAGTTCAGTGATATCCATTTGTCATATATGGTATACCCAAAAGTTAGAGCAGAATGGAATAAAAAAAGAGTACAGTCTGGGTTTTTACTTTTTAATAAACATGATACCAGAGTGATGACACTCCATTCTGCATAATCTTAGTGGGGAGGTTTGCAAAATACCTGCTTGATTGGGGCATATGAGGCTTATATTCCCCCAAGCCTAATATGTTAGGTTATAGGAAGTTTGAGAGAAGGACAGCACACCATAGATCTCTTCAGCCAGTTTTCACTAATTGAGTGTCACTTATTGAGTACTTCACTTGTTGAATACTGTTGTTGACTGCAAGGTGCAATCTCCAAGCAGTTCTATTTCACAGTATACTTGTTGAGCTGGATGTTAAGCTTGGAGGAAAGAAAATACTTGAGCTTACACACATCCAGCTGCTTCCCTTTCCTTGTTTGTGAGATGTTGGAGTTAGTGTCTAAAAGTAGTGTTGGGTGGTACTCATGTGAGTGTGCTGGAAGCAGTGGTACCCACTACAGGAGGTGTAGGGACAGTTGTACTCCCTATAGAGGGTGTAGGGGGCAGTGGAGCCCCTTACAAACTGTGTCAGGGCAGTGATAGCCCTACAGAGGGTGTAGGGAACAGTGGTGCCCTTTACAGAGGGTGTTGGGCAGTTGTACCTCTTCTGAGGGTGTCGGGGAAGTTATACCCCCTACAGAGAGTGTAGGTGGCATTGCTGTCACCTACATTGGATGTAGGTAGCAGTGGTACTCCCTACAGAGGGTGTAGGTGGCAGTGGCACTCCCTACAGAGAGGGGGTAGTAGCATCCCTTACAGAAATTATTTTGAAGTTTTTTTTTTTGCATTTGTAAATGCAAATTTTCATTTGGCACTATGTGTTATCACAAAATGAATGTATTTTTTGGTGTATGAGGTTTATTACTGGTGATGTGATCATGAAGACTTCATTTTTCTGCTGAAAAAACAAACTTATTTTTAAACAACTTTATTGATATCTTCCGCGGTGGTGCAGCGGTAGTGTTGTTGCCTCACAACAAGAGGTTCTCCCGTTCGATTCTCGGCTTCGGTTGGGAGTGCCTTCTGTGTGGAATCTGCATGTCCTCCCCGCAGTCGAGTGGGCATTCGAAAAACATGCGTTGAATGGGCGTGCCTTCGTTGAAGGTTGGGGGTCGGGCTGGCAACTCGACACCATAAAAACCAACTGCCAATCATTAGCGGACCAGATTTCCACTGTGGCAACCCCTGACCGGGAAAAGCCGAAAGACAAACAACAACAACTAATTTCTAGCATAAACTTACATATGCTAATAACAATGAAAAAAATCAGAATAACACTTTCCATTATTCAGTACAATATCAGAATTGGCTTATCTCACTTTACTCTTGCCCTCTTCCCTTCCCAAATAAATTACTTCAACTCTACTTGCATTTTATATGCAGTTTCTCTCGTATCTCTTTTCTTTTATTCTTGGGCATTAGAACTTATTCATACTTTTCATTTCCTACCAACCTTATTTCAGTTCTTTATATGAGCAGTATTTTGTATATATTGTTCCTAAATACTTAAATGTATTTCCACCATCCTTTCTCTAGTTCTTTTTCCTTTACACTAGTCAGTATTTCATTTACACATGGTTTTAGCTTTGATTTGTTCTTTTTTCTGGCTGCTATGACAACATTAAAATTAATAACAGCTTACTATGTCTTGATGATTCTAAAGGAAGGCACCAATTTAATAACATCATCTCCTTAATAATATATTTCCCCTAACAACTGTGTAAGGATATTCTGTACTGAGTCCTTAAACTCGTTCAATTCTACAAATTCCCAGAAGAGGTGTTCCCAGTTGCCTGTCTTATTCCCTTCACATCTCCAACATCTGCTCTGTACTTGAGAGGAAGGTAGAGTATAAAAGTAACTCCCTAAACATTCCCATGCAAATATCCTAAGTGTTCCGGACTTTGTAGCATACTTAGAAGTCATACAAATGTTCTCCCAGTGCTGTTTTGTAATTTGTATCTTCTCTCCCATTTTTTACAATTCCTTGGTTGTTACTACAGATATTTAACTTTTGTATGCCTTGCTAATTACTCCTTTCTTAATAGCATCTTCTGGCTTTAAAGCCACAAAAACCCCTACTTAATACTCCCCACTCTTTCTCTGTCACTTTCTCTGTCTCTGTATTCTGCCCACAGTCCCTGATGTGGAAGCATTATTTGACCTGCAGGTAACACACCTGCTTTTTCTTCCTATTCTAGCACTTTTTCTTTCCAGCTTATTTTCCCCAGTAGCAAGACAGTGTTTTTAATTTCTTCCAGTTACTTGTTGCCATTTCTTGCTTGGTTTCTGACCTTAGTTGCATGTATTCCTATTGACAAACATCTCCTTTTTCCATATCTTTGCTCTGGTTTAGTTTTTTATACTGTTGCTTGCCACTTTGTATGTATAATATTCTGTATAGTTATTTTAGTCTCCTTAAGAGCTTGCTTCCGAAACCCTAATCTGTCTCATCCCTTGTACTTTCACCTTTCTCCACCTTGATATTTTTCCAGTTAGATCTGCAGGCATCTCCTTGTGCTGCAGAAGCAAGTCTCAGTCATGCAGCTTTAAATTATCTCTTCAGATCAGGTGGTCCTAAACCACACTGTTCAATACAGTAAACTCTAAGTTAACCGGACCTCAAGCAACTGCCACTCTCAAGCAACTGGTAAAAAAAGAAATCGAAGAAATAAAGTACAATTTTCATGTGTTGCACTTTCTGACCCCCCCCCCCCCCCGAGAGAAACATACCTTAATTTTTAGAGTTTGAGTTTTAAAAAGGAAGATAGGAATAAATTTCTTCTCTCCCCAACATGAGAACAACTTGAACCAAATAAATAGTATAGGGTACAGTATTAGTCAGGCCTATTTTTAATAGTAACTCTCAAGCAACCAGAAATTACAGTTATCTGGCATCTACCAATTCCCATGGGTGCTGGTTAACTGAGAGTTTACTGTATCAGCTTATCCCACTTTACTCTCACCCTGTTCCTATCTCAAATAAATTTCTTTAACTCTAATTATCTTCCACAGCCCCCCCCAGCTGATAGTTATGTCTGGCTTATGTACAAAACAGAAAGGAACTCAGAACATTTTTCACTGTCTTTATCATAGTGTCTGTGATCATGGCCATCAGTTTCCAATCTCTGACATTTTTAATTGGCTTAGTTTTTTTGATGTCATTCAAGGAGGGGGTCCAGTATTTGTCAGCATGGGAGGATATGGTCGACAGAACCACTCTACTTAGTGGTGGATGGCTTGTATCTATCCTGTCTAGGGTTTTGATTATTTGCAAAGACGTTCATCTCTGTAGTGCCGTTTTTAGACAATGTTAACTTGATAAACTTACCAACCTAATGAAACAAGAAAAGGAAAACATGAAGGTGTTACTGATCAATGCTAGGAGCCTAAACAAGAATCTTTACTCCCTACAAGCCCTTCTCACCCTGGAGGACTAATATGTTAGCATCTTTCACCATCCCTTGCATATCTTCATCATTTGTTAGGTCTAACCACAAAGCAGTCCCCATTGAAATAAAATTGAAAGCAGAGATTCCTTCCCCCAATGTACTTTTAGAAATGTGTTTAAGACAAACTACCTACTCACAAGTGATACATTAGTAAGCCTCAAATCTCCATCAAATCTATTTAATCCCACTAAGTACATGGAAATGTACACCACCATACTATGCCAGCATGTAAAGAGCTGCATAGATGTAGCTTTACCTCGTAGGAACAAGCGGAGGGCAAACCCCAGAAACAGACCCACATGACGGAACCATAATATCAACAAGCTTTACAATAACAGAAAAAGAATTTTGACCAAAAGTAAGAATAATAATTTCCAGAATGTTAAAGCCCTTGTCACTGAAATAACAATCCAGAAGCTTAATAAAATCCACCAAAGCCAAATTTGAGGCTAAAATAGCTACCCAAGCCAAAGACAATCACAAGGCCTTTTTTTAGTTATGTTCGTAATCTCAAAAGCACAATGCTGGAGTGCACTGAGCTGATTTGTGAATAATGTTAATTACACTGAGGTTGAAGACATAGCAAATGTACTGGCCAATAAATTTAGCTTTAACTTTACCCCTGTCTCTCCTCCATATGTCCCTCAACATATATCTTAAACTGTGAAACATAAAACGTAAAACTATATTAGCTGCTAGAAGGAGAAGCCACAAGGTTCTTAAAGAAACTTTTATTATCCACAAATAAACTGATAAGCTGTTTCGTTTATGTAACAATAACAAACTTCTTCAGATAAAATTGAACAAACTACAGGTTTTAAATAAGGCCCAAAGCAGTCATCTGATCAAAAGATGATGTCATTAAACCTTCCCATTTACATTTCTTAACTTCCAAAATGCTATTTAAAGTGCCATTCAAACTGTATAAACACAGTAATCTAAAAATGTGTAAAAATATTAATTCACCAAAGCCTTAAAATGTACTGAAAAAGTGAATGAACTTATTAAAAATAATACAACAAAAAACAGAAAAATTAATAAATTAAAGTGCAAATTTTCATTAAGATGCTAACATATACCCAAGGCTGTAACTATTATTAACACTTCCATTGGATTCCTAAACATCTTACTGCTGCTCCTAAGAATTCACAAAGTGAAAGGCGGGCCTTCAGTCAGGGTTTGTTTAGTGCTTTGACGTCATTGAAACCTCCTCAGGGGGTTTCTATTCCTGCTCCCCCTTGGTCCTCTACCCCTCTTGAAACACCCAGGGAACAGGATTCTTCTGAGGAGGAGCTGGATTCAGACGAGGAATCCCTCACTTACTCTTCTCAGATTCCATTTCCTTTAGACTGTGGTTCTGAGGAAGAGGAATCTACCAGTCGTGATACACCCTTTGAAGTAATTTTTTTGGGGACACGATCTCCAGGATGATGGAGTTCTTTAAATGGGATTGTGCTAAGGTTTATGAGGTTCATGAAAGATAGTATGAGTTATTGCAGATGGATTCTCAAACTTTTTGCTGTGCCTCCTGTTTTGGCTGCCTTGTTGGATGCATTTTCTAATGCTTCTAAGGCTCCAGACTACCAGTACCCTGCTACCAAGAAACCTGATAGGTTCAAAAGGGTGCCTGAGGACTGTAAATTTTTGTACAAGTGTCCTTCTGCTGACCCCTCTGTGGTATCTTTAGCTTTTGACAAGCCCTCTCAATTATTTATTCTAAGTTACTGCCATCTGATAAAGATAGCAGGGCCATGGAAAGGCTGGGCAACAAGGTTTATACCTCTGCTACCTTGGCTTTTAGGCTGTTAAACCCATATGTCCAGGTATTTGTTGGCTCTCCTATCTCAAGCCTGTCAGGCTATTTCTCACCTTCCAGATTCTGAAGGTAAATCTTCTACACTTTCCTTTTTTAGGGACTTCCTCCCAGGATGCTCATCATTCCATCAAGTGAGGTTAAGATGCAGCGGATGCTTCTTCTAGGGCCGCTGCTTTTGAATCCTTGATGAGGAGGTATTCTTGGCTTCGGCTTCAACCTTTGCCCCTCTCTCTCTTTTTTTTTTTTTTTGCTGATAATGTTGGCCCCTCTTGATATTAAACAGTTGGTAAAGCTGCTGCTGCTGCTCTGTTCCCTTCAGGATAAGGGCAAGGCTTTACAGGAACTTAAACATGTTTGCTTCTCCTGTGCCTAAATTTCAGAGAAACTACCCCAATAAGCCATCCTTTGTTCACAGGCACTTTCTGCTAAGACTGCTCAGACTTCTGTGCTTCAGAAGTCTCCTTTTACAGGTAAACCAGGTGCTGTATGACTGTCCTGTTCTTCCCAGCCACTTTCCTCTTTCCCTTTGCCTCTGTCTCTGTCTGTCTTTCTGTTTGGCTACAGATTATTCAGGATTCCTGGGTCCTGTCCATTATTCGCCAGGGGTATTTCATAGTTTGGAAATCCCTTCTCCCGTTTATGGGTATTCCTCAGCCCCCTTGGAAACAACTCTCTTTCTTTCTAGTGGTATTTTGGGATCTTTTGACACTGGATACTATTCATGAGGTACCTGTGTACCAAAGGGGAGTGGGTTTTACTTCAGGATGTTTCTAGTACCCAGAAAAGAAAGTACTTGGAGACTAATTATAGACCTCTCCCATTTAAACACTTATTTGAAAGTTCCCTCCTTTTGAATGTTATCCCTTCAGACTGTTTCCTGTTCTTCTTCCTCAGGCTTATATGGTGACCCTGGATCTCAAGGATGTTTATCTTCATATCTCGAACGATCACCTTTTCAGGAGGTTTTTACATTTTTTTGTTGCTTCGTGGCATTTTCAGTTCTCTGCTTTGCCCTTTGGCCTTTCTACTGCTGCAAGGGCATTCACCAAATGCCTCTCTCCTGTGATTGCTTTTTGCAGGATTCAAGGCATCCGAGTATTTCCTTACTTAGAAAACCTTCTTTTTCAGGCATCCTCTCCAGAGATCCAGTTGCAAAATCTTTATTTTGCCATTTCCCTTCTGCAAAGCCTGAGATTCACAATACATTTCAAGAAGTCTTTTCTGACTCCCTCTCAAGACCATGTTTTTCTGGGGTGCAGGATTCAGACTGTGCCTATGCTGGCACCCCTGCCTCCACCCAAGGTCTTACCACTCATATCCTTCTTGCAAACTCTTCTTCCTTTGACCTCCATAACAGTCAGGGAATTTCTGAGTGCTCTGAGGTTTATGGCATCTACCATCCCTATGCTCCCTCTGACCAAACTCCACGTGAGAATGTTTTAGTGGTTTCTGAAGTCAGTTTGGCTTCAACGTGCGCATTCCCTAGAATTTGTAGTTCCTCTTCTACCTTGTCTCAAGAAGGAACTTTATTGCTGGATCCCAGCCGTTGTCTTTAAACCCATGGCTTCCCTTTCATTTCCTTTTTCCCTTTTAGGAGCTGTTTACTGATGCTTCACACATGGGTTGGGAAGCAGCTTTTGTTTCCCTAAAGGTTCATGGGGTGTCGTTGCCTCATCAGCAGAGAGAGCACATCAGTGTCAAAGAGATAAGAGCTCTTCTGCTCGCTCTGCAGGCTTTTTATCCTCTCTTCTCCCCAGGACTTCTCAATGTATTTACAGACAGTATCACAATGATGTGGTATGTAAACAAACCAGGGCAGGGACAAGATATTATCTTCTTTGCCATTTGGCACTTCCAGTGTGGGAACCTAAGGTGGACACCTTATCTTTTTTTTCGAGGGTGATGTTCTTTATGCTTTCCCTGCCCTTTTGTTCATTCCAAAAGTTCTGTTCAAAATTCAACAGGATGCTCCCAAAATCTTGCTGGTGATTTCCTTTTGGCCAAGACAGCATTGGTTCCCTCTTCTGCATTTAGCCAAGGGCAGTCATCAGAAGATCTGAAGTAGGCAGACTTCATTTGTCTGCAACCTGTGGGTATCGGATCCGACATTTCAAAAGCTTAGGCTCCGAGCTCCTAGCTCCTCCCTCTATCCATAATCCCCTGCCAAGCCCTAACTGACCCCAGATTTCGTTTGCCGCTTTTCAAGTTGCAACGGACTCCTCGAGCTCCTGGTTACAAATAAGAGTTTTGACTAAAAATTTTTGAAAAATTTAAACTTTTATAATTTAGTTAGTTAGAGTGTATGTGTTAGGCTTTCCTCTCTCTATCTTATTAATTTTTCTTCGGGTTTTGCGTAGTTTGTGTGTTTGTGTGTACTGTGTGTTTAGGCCTGTTAGGGCTTAAGATGTCAGAAGCCCATAAGGCAGTGTTCTCTAAATGTACCGAGTGTGGCCATAAGCTGTCCCCAGCGGATGGCCACACTCGTCATCTTGGGGTTGAAAACCTGTCATCTGGTTGTACCATTTGTGCAGGGTTCAACCCCGAGCTAAGGAGCGGAGGTCGAAGCTTGTTCTGGCGGGACTTCTCCCTCCAGATGCGGCTCCGGCCTCTGCTCCTACTAGCCAACAGCCTTCAGTGGATGCTGCGGTCTCCCCTCCCCCGGCTGGGACTCAACCTCCCTCAAAAAAGCCGGAGGAGAGGGAGACTTTAAGGGAGAAAGAGAAGAAGGGGAGACACAAGGAGAGGCACCACAAATGGAGAGCCGAGACCTCAAGTTCGGCTCCTCCATCTAAACGGGCCTCCCCTGTGTCTTCTAGATCTCCTCCTCCTCGGCTCCACTCCCCTCGGTTCTCTTCTGGGCCCGAGAAGGAGGAGGCTAGCCCTTCAGTGAGGTCCCCGAGGCGGCTCTCTAGGTCCGCTTCGGTGGCCTCATCTAGATCCACCTTTTCCATGAGCGAAGCAGACATGGACCGGATGATGAGGCGTTTCATCCAGGCCCAAATGCAAATGGGAGTGCTCTTAGCCCCCCCCCAATCCGGGAGGGGCTTCGACCCCTTTTTTCGCCCCCTTGGCTCCTTCTCCGACCCACACCTTGGGTTCGGAGCTGTCGGTGCCGGGCAGAGTTGGATCCGGGGGTGGGTCGGATCCGATAGGTCGGCGCACCTCAGATCCAACCCATGCCTTGAGTGCTTCGGGTACTTCGGACCCGACCTCTCGGAGCCGAGGGAGCTGGTGTGTCTTCGGCTCCATCTAAGTCGGAGCGCACCGGTCTCTCGGACCCGACGGTTTTGGCTCCGACTCCGGTCCGTGCGTCGGATCCGAGTGGGGGTCGGCTCTCAGGGCTTAGAGAAGCTGGCTCCCCCTCGGCCTTCGACGTAGTGGAAAGGGCGCTGTTGAGGACTACCAGACCCCCGGTCCCTGCCACGGCTCCACCCCGCACTCCCTTGCAGTTGGGCCAGGCTCCCATCATCCGGTCCCAGGGACAGCCCGCCTCAATGTCCCAAGTAGTTCCCTTGGAACATCTAGCTGCTGAAGAGGACTCCTCGGACAGTCCCCCCGAGGAAGTGCCTCGGAAGCGTAAGTGCAAAAGGAGGCACATGGACTCCCCAGAGTCCATTACGAACACAGACTTGGATGAAGGGGAGGGCTCCCCAAGATCACCCCCGGAAGACGTCTCCTTTGGAGACATTATGGAGATGTTAAGGATCGGGGGGTGGTCTGCCCCCAAGGCCTCCTCAGACGAGTCTGTATTCTTGGAGGCATTCGAGGTGGGCCCATCTACCTCTTGGGTGTCCCCTCCTGCCGATCCTCTGGTGGACCTTATATCCACCAGAGCATGGAAGGATCCGGACACCGTTGAGCCTGTACCCAAACGTCCAGACCGTATCCTGAGCCCCCCGGCGGACCGCACTCACTGGAGCAAGGGCCCCCCGGTAGATGCCATGATGATGACTGCAGCCACGAAGAGGGAGTTAGCACAGGAGAGTCCCTCTATGTATCCTCCGGGCAAGGAGTCCCACTCAATGGATCGCATTGGGAAGCAAGTTTTTAGTTCAGCAACCTTCTCTTTGAGAGCGCTGAACTACATGGCACATGTTATCAGGATGCAGCGGGACCTGATTAAAGAGTACGCTGCATCCCCCCCAGAGTCCATGTCGGGTGAGGACAAACAAGTGTACTCCACCCGTATGGCCACTCTTAGAGCAGTTTCCAATACGTCTATGCGGCTACTTTCTCACGCTACCGAGGGAGCCGCTAGAGCTAGCGGAGCGGGCCTAGTCATGAGGCGTCAGGCCTGGCTCCACCACTGTGATTTCGCAGAGCCCTTCAAGGCGACTTTCGCGAATGCCCCCTTTGATGGTTCTGCCTTGTTTGGCAAAACTGTTCGCGAAACGTTAGTCCAGAGCGAGAAGGACGGGAAGATGCTGTCTGCCATCGGAGTCCACTTCTCAGTTCCCCAGAGGTCCTTCTCGAAGAACCAAAAGGGACAGAAGAAGATGCGGTTCCGGAAGTCGCAGCAGTCCCAACCTGCTCCGGATAACCAGTCCTTCCGTGGCAGAGGAGGACAGGGAGGTCGCCGTCCTAGAGGCAGAGGGGCTCCTAGAAACTTTGAGACCAGAGAACCTTTCTCTGACAGACCCATGCAACAGCCCTGAAGGGTTGCCCGGCTGTCTGTCTCTGGAGGCAGTCGGGGGGCGTTTTTCGAGGCACCTGACTTCTTGGGAGTCAATCACATCAGACCGTTGGGTGCTTCGTGTGATATCCAGAGGTTATACCATTCCCCTGAGCAAAATCCCCAGATCCCGCAGCCTCCCCGATGTACCACCTGACCAAAGGGAGGCAGCAGCTGTCGAAATCAAGCAGCTGCTAGAAAAAAGAGCCATCCAGCGCGTCCCTCGAGATCAGACCGGATCAGGGTTTTACTCCAGGTTCTTCTTGGTGCCAAAGAAAACGGGGGACTTAAGACCGATCTTAGACCTTTCCCTACTGAACCTGTCAGTAACCAAGCGAAAGTTCCGGATGGTCACCCTACAATCTATACTCCCCCTCTTGCGGGAGAATGATTGGATGTGCTCTATCGACCTCAAGGACGCATACTACCACATTCGGATGGACAGACGGTCCAGGAGGTTCCTTCGCTTCCGGCTGGGAGCCAGCCACTACCAGTTCAGGGTCCTCCCCTTCGGTCTCACCTCTGCCCCCAGGGTGTTCACCAAGGTACTAGCAGTAGTAGCGGCCCACCTGAGACTCCAGGGATTACATGTCTTTCTGTACCTGGACGACTGGCTCCTAACGGCATCATCAAGGCATCTACTGTGCTCAGCCAGGGACTATTTTCTTCTTATAGCCCTAAGGCTGGGCATCACCATAAACTGGGAAAAATCTTTACTGCACCTTACACAACTTATAGATTTCATAGGAGGAAGGTTGGACACAAGATCAATGCGGGCCTTCCTCACCCCAGACAGGCTGTCCAGTCTGAAGTGTCATGTCACAGCAGTCCTACAACCGTTTCCGATGGCGGCTTCGGTCCTGAGGGCCCTGGATTCAATGGCAGCAGCTATTCCACTTCTTCTTCATGCTCGCTTACACATGCGGGTTCTTCAATGGACCCTACAGGTCCAGTGGTCCCCGCTATACTCCTCTCTCAACAGCCCAATAGTGGTCAGCATGGCATGCAAGGACTCCCTGTTTTGGTGGCTTCAGTCTCCGGAGCCTCTAGCAGGGAGACCCTTTTGTGCAACATTCCCCCGAGCCACGGTGACTACGGACGCTTCTCGCCTCGGGTGGGGGGGGCATTCTGCGGGCAAGATTGTCCAAGGCACGTGGAACACCTCAGAGACCTCGTTGCATATAAATGTCCTGGAGATGAGGGCGGTGCTCCTAGCGTTGCAAGCACTTCACAGCCTTCTTCCCTCACGGGGACTATTGCGATCCAGACAGACAACATGTCAGTAGTCTGGTACATCAACAAGCAGGGAGGAACCAGGTCCTACCCCCTTTGTCGAGAGGCCATGAGAGTCTGGGAATGGGCAATTTCCACCAAATGCTTTCTTGTAGCAACGCACATTCCGGGAAAATCCAACATCCTTGCGGACAAGCTGAGTCGCACCATTCTTTCCCCGCATGAGTGGTCTCTCAATCCTCTGGTAGCGAAGAAGATTTTTGCCGTCTGGGGGCAACCCTGTTGCGATCTTTTTGCTTCTCATTCAAACGCCAAATGCGACAGTTTCTTCGCTCTACTTCCCCCACCTGGGGAATCCCCGAGAGACGCTCTGGTGCATGCTTGGCCTCCCGGTCTCCTTTATGCCTATCCTCCACTACCTCTGATGCAGAGGCTCTTGCAGAAAGCCAACAGTTTGGGGAGCAGAATGATTCTCATTGCCTCGTTCTGGCCTCGTCAGCCCTGGTTCCCTTATGTATGGTCTCACAAAGTGAATCTGCCCTGGATTCTAGATCCGATCCCGAATCTCATCTCCCATCCTCTAGGACTTCCGGTCCCGAAACATCACACCCTGAAATTGGCAGCCTGGCTGCTCCAGTTCCATCCTTGATTAGGACTCCTGGTATCTCGTCACCTGTCAAGGCCATTTTAGTGGCGGCTCATAAACCTTCCACTAGGAAGGTTTATCGGAGCAAATGGAAAAGGTTTTCTATTTGGGCGGTCCAGAAAAGTATGGATCCTTTCTCAGCACCTATGTCTGCGGTACTGGATTTCTTAACAGACCTCTTTCATCAAGGGGCTAGTTCTTCCATGGTAAAGGTACAAATGGCAGCGATTTCCCATTATCATATGGGTCATGAATCAGCTCCCCTCATGACTGCGAAACTTTGCAAGACCTTTCTTAAAGGAGTTTTTCTGTTGAGGCCACCGGTCAAAGAAGCTGTACCACCTTGGGACCCATCCTTAGTTCTACAGGCCCTTACTGCTCCCCCCTTTTGAGCCTGCAGCTTCTGCAGATCTAAAGTACCTTTCCTGGAAGACTGCTTTCTTGGTAGCCATCACATCAGCCAGAAGAGTGTCGGAACTTCAGGCTCTATGCATCAAACCGCCTTACCTCTCCTTTTTTCCCGATAGGGTGTGCCTCAGGACCAATCCATCTTTTCTTCCAAAAGTCTCTTCGGAATCTAATATTAATCAATCAATCAACTTACCTGTGTTTTTCCCCAATTATAAAAACAAAGGAGAATATAAGCTGCATTCTTTAGATGTTCACAGACAATTGCGCTTTTACATTCACAGAACGGCTGGTCATAGACAATCAGATCAACTGTTCGTCGTTTGCTAAATTTGCTATGGGCAAAGCGGTTTCCAAAGTCACACTGTCGAGATGGATTGCTAATTGTATTCTGCAGGCTTATGACACTTCAGGTAGGCTTGCTCCTCAAAGGGTTACTGCTCACTCTACTAGGGTAGTTTCCACGTCAGCTGCGTTTAAGTCCTGAGTGCCATTGGATGATATCTGCGCGGCAGCCACTTGGGCCTCATCTCATACCTTCATTTCTCATTATAAGGTGGATGTTGTTTCCAGGGGAAGAGCATCCTTTGGCTCAGCGGTGCTCTGGAACATCCTTCCATGACGGCCGCCCAAGATTTAGGTAGCTGGGGACTCTGTCCCACAGGTTGCAGACAAATGAAGTCTGCCTACTTCAGATTTAGAAGTTATGTACTCACCATAACGTTCCATCTGAGTAGGTGACTTCATTTGGATGCAACCATCCCCCCCTCCATCCCCCTGACCTTTATACAACAAGAGTTTATTCATCCTATTTAGATACTTTTTATTCTAGTATTATATAGGCAAACTCAATCTGAGGTCAGTTAGGGCTTGGCAGGGGATTATGGGTAGAGGGAGGAGCTAGGAGCTCAGACTAATATTGCAAGGTTTGTGAAACAGCAAGGACAATGTAGGCATATAAATATAAAATAGATGCTTGAATTGATCAAGGCACTTGGTCCCTAGGACCTCTTCAAATTGTTACAGACAGTACTACGTTCATGTGGTACATCAACAAGCAAGGGGGAAGCAGGTTGTATGGCCTTTGCAGACTAGCCATGTTAGCTTGGGATATAACTTCACCACACATTGTCACTCTACAGGTATCCTACATTTCAGCAGAGCAAACTTTTGTAGAAGAAAAGCTGAGCAGGATAAGGGCAGACCCTCATGAATAGAAGCTAAATGGGGGGGGGGACTTCCAAGATTTGATCCATCTTTGAGGAGTTCATCAAATAAACCTGTTTTTCTCTTCTCTAAACAGTCAGCTGGTAAGATTCTTCTCCAGGACTTAATGCAAAAGGTGTTGCATTTCTCTTGTATTCAAATGAGACACTGAAGCACTGTGATGGGCTCAGTTGTTTATTGTACATAAACACATCGGGAGCAGTAACTGGAACATATACTTAAGATAACTGACTGACTCATTACTTCAAACACACTCGCATGTGCATCTCCACTCATGCCTGGTCTCACTTGGACTGACTATACAGAATGGCACTGGTCTTGCAGGTGGTCAGTAACTTGTGTGCACATGCTGTCTAGCTACAGTGGTTGACTAGATGCAATACACACAATGATCTACATCCTCCCTCTTTGATTTGTTCGACATGCAGTACGAGAACAAAACATTTTTACAAACTAGATATCACATCAATATTTAACAACATTCAAGTCCAAGTTGCTGTCTGTCTCGGATTGGGTATGGAAATTCTACCCAGTCTGGTCACATACAAACTTTGACTGGTTTAGCAACAGAGAACAGTCTCTGTGAATTTTTTTTACAATTGTAACTTTGGGTATTCCATCAGGATTACTTGATGAAGATACACTGTCCTGTGGAGTTTGAACAAGTGTGGAGTCACTCTGCTGCAACACTGGATGTCCTTCATGGTTCACTGTTGCAGTCATCACTGTAGGGTTCTTCCTGCCAGCAGCAGCCCCGATCGGCCAGAATCCCAAAGTCTGGATTGGGCGCCAGCTGAGGTCGCATTTATCCTGACGTCAATGTGCCGGAAGGTATAAAGACCTCAGCTGATGCCATTTCCCCAGTCTTTCTTGCCGCGCGGTGCCCTTTGCAGTTCACTGATGCTGGTCGGCCTGTTCCTGTTTGTTTTTGGATCTTATCCCAGGATTTTCGTTTTTTACAGATAAGTAACCCGTTGGGGAGGTCTTTTTCTTGCTCCAGTCAGAGGTCAGAAAAAGTTAATAATTGTATTTCTTGTGGGAAGCAAATACCTCATAGGGATTTTCACTCTTACTGTATTCCCTGCCTGGGTCCTGACCACGTCATTGCTAATTGTGTGTTTTGTGCTAGATTTAATCAGCTTACTATTAGGCGTAGATATAACTTTGCCTTTTACTATTTTGGAAAAAGGTTTAATTATAACATGTCTTCAGATTCTTTTCCGGCTTCTGGGGTATGTAAGAGACGCAGGGATGCAGACAGGCTTCCGAGGTCCACAGCAAAGGATGTTACTCTGTTATTGCCAGTTGCTGGTTTGACGGTCGTCAATGAGGCACCTTTGCAGCCCCTGTCGTCCGCCTCTTTTGAACCAATTGCCTGTACCAACTCCGGTGTGGAGCTGATGGGGTCTTCAGAATTGCCAGGGACTGGCCCTTCGGATACTGCTCCCTTAGTTGGGTCCAGAGCCGGTAGGCAGGTACCGGCTTCTGAGGGAGTTCTCAGGCCTTCACAGCTTCCTGTAAATGTGGATTCAGGTTTACATGCTAAGCCAAAGTCTAAGGCTCCAGCTAAAGAGAAGTGGCTAGCACAGGCACCTTTTGATCAGGGTCCTAGGCCTCAGAGGCAGATGCTTAGGATGGCTGAAGATCTCTTAACTATGATCAGGGGTTCTCATACCTCCTGACAAGAAGCCTAGATTACAGTCAGATTATGATTCTTCAGACCAAATTTCTGTTTCTTCTGCGTCTTCCCTTGAGCAGGATGATTCTTTTCCTCTTTATGAGGATTCTGATGCTGAAGATTCCTTTCCCTTTCGCCTCTCCTCCTGACAATTATTCTTTTGGTGAAACTTTGCATGATATGAGGGTGAATTTTCACTGGGAAGGGCAGGAATTCTCTGAATCCAAGAAAAGGCTTAGGGATTTTCTTCTTCTCCCACAGCATAAGCCTCTGGCTATTCCCCCTGTATTGGACATTGTTGATGATGTTTTTTCAGAAGCTTCTCTCTCTCCTGATTCTTTTCCCCCTACTCCGGCCAAACCGGATAGGTATTACAGGGTTCCAGATTCTCATAAATTTCTTTTTAAAAATCTTTTGCCTGATCCGGAAACAATTTCTCAGGGTCCTAAGGGTGTTAAAGTGGCCTCTGCTAAAAATCCTATTCCCTTTGACCGAGAGTCCAGGGCTTTGGAGAGATGGGGTAAAAAAGTTTATACTTCTGCTACATTGTCTATTAGGGCTTTGAACTGTTAATTTCATATGCTGAAGTATCAGCAATACCTTTTGTCTGTATTTCAACAAAAGATGTCAGCTGTGTCTATTGGTGCGGATAATCAGGAGTTACAGGATTTATTGCATGCTATTGAACAAGTGGGTAAACATACCCTGCATTGTGGTTTTGATTCTTTGGAAGCTTCTTGTAGGGCTGCAACAACTGGCGCTGTTATTAGAAGACATGCTTGGTTAAGAGATCAAAGCTTGCCGGATCAGATTAAAGCCAAACTTTAGGATGCCCCTTTGCAGCACAATTTTCTGTTTGGGTCCAAAGCTGAAGAGGTATTGAAGAAAATGGAAGACAAAGCCAAATCTATGCAGATGGTTAAGGATTTTCTACAAGTGCAACCTCCTAGATTTAGCAGACACTGGCCAACTAAACCTTGGTCCTTTCCGGGCTCGGACAGGTCTCAGCGAGGCAGATTCAGGTGTTCCAGAGGTAGGGGACAGTCACAGTCCCATTTTAGGAATAGGCAGTGGAGTGTCCCTCTCCCAAGGGAGGTGAAGATAAGTCTCAACCCTGCCGAAAACAGTCTTTATGACTCTCCCTTTCTGATTCCAGGGGCTCCTCTCCTGGAAGCTCATTTGGGGGGAAGGATTTCTCTTTTTTATCAAAATTGGAGCCACATAACCCGAGACAAATGGGTTCTGGACATAGTCTCAAGAGGTTACAGATTTCATTTCCACACTATGCCAAAACCAAACGGTTGGCCAGAACTGCCAAATCATCAGAGGGCGGAGGCACAACGGCAGGTTCAGTCCCTCCTGGCTATGAGGGCCATAGAATTGGTACCAAATTTAGAAATAGGGCAAGGTTTTTATTCCAGACTTTTCCTGGTTCCCAGGAAGGAAAATTCGTGGAGACCAATCCTGGACCTCTCTGTACTAAACACCTTTCTAGATATACCAAAATTCAAGATGCTCACTCTGCAGCAGCTGCTGCCTATGTTGGGCAAGAACGCTTGGATGGTGACTTTGGACTTAAAAGAAGCTTACCTGCATATTCCTATAAGGCAATAGTGCAGAAGGTATCTGCGTTTCAAAGCAGGCTTGAAACATTACCAGTTCTCTGTACTGCCCTTTGGCTTATCTACTGCGCCCAGGGTCTTTACGAAGTGCCTGGTACCAGTAATGGCGTTTTGCAGACAGACGGGGATTCAAATTTACCCTTATCTGGACGACTGTCTTCTTCAAGCGGATGACAAAGACACTCTACTTCGGCATCTAGCTTTTGTGCAGCGTCTTCTTCTTCTTCTGTGCCTCAGTTTCACAGTGAATCTAAAGAAATCAAATCTGGTACCCACACAACAGATTACTTTTCTGGATGCTCTTCTGAGTACTTCAACCCAGATGGCTTCCTTTACACCAAACAAAAAAGTGCAACTGGCTTCAATGAAACAGCTGACTGCAAGAAAAATTCTGCAGGCTTTGGGTTACATGGCCTTCTGCATTCTGCTAATACCATATGCAAGGCTGCATATGAGGAAACTGCAGTGGTACCTCGAGTGTCTGGTCTCAGCATTACCACAGTTTGGAAACAGTGGTCACGATTTTGCCTCGTCTCCAGCAAGAGTTTCTTTGGTGGGCCGAAGCCTGTCTACAGAACAAGGGGAAGCCTTTTTGTCCTCCGCTGACCAACCAAGTTCTGACAACGGATACTTCAGATTATGCCTGGGGAGCCCACATGCACAGGAGATGTCTTCAAGATGTTTGTACGAAGGAACAAATGCACCTTCACATAAATTTGAAGGAGATGCTAGCTGTACAGAATGCCCTGATAGCCTTCGGGGACCTTCCCCTACCAGGACAATTGTTGATACGGACAGACAACACTACAGTGATGTGGTACATTAACAAGCAGGGGGGCTCTCACTCTTACCCCCTGTGCAGATTAGCCATGAATCCCTGGTACACTGCTCTGACCTGCAGTGTCGACTTACAGGCGCAATTCCTGCCAGGGAAAGACAACACTCTGGCAGACGCATTGAGCAGACGCATTTCAGATCCACACAAATGGATGTTGGATGTTCGGATATTCAGGATGATTATAAAGGCTTGGGGATGTCCGGACATAGATCTCTTTGAATACCCTCAGAATCATCAACTTCCAACTTTCTGCACAAGGACCTACCACAAACTAGCATGGAAAGTGGATGCCCTCTCATTCAGTTGGAAACACCTCTCAGTATATGCTTTTCCTCCCTTTCCTCTTCTACCTCGGGTACTTCTGAAGATAAAACAGGACAGACCACACATGATTCTACTGGCTCCCAATTGGCCTC
This sequence comes from Protopterus annectens, assembly GCF_019279795.1. Taxonomy (NCBI): domain Eukaryota; kingdom Metazoa; phylum Chordata; order Ceratodontiformes; family Protopteridae; genus Protopterus; species Protopterus annectens. The sequence continues at coordinate 88,672,628 of NC_056737.1, forward strand.
GGCAATTCTGGTATTCCACTCTGATGACCTTGGTTCAGGAGTCTCCCTGGATTCTGCCTCAAATCCCTCATCTACTGTCTCAACGGGATGGCCGGATACTGCACAGTCATGTCAAGACTCTGCATCTAGCTGCCTGTCAGATCCAGGGTCTGTAAACACCTCTGCGCTTTCCAAACAGGTATTGGATGTAATCCTTGAAGCTAGACGGCCCAGCACTAGAAAATCTTATGCGGGGAAATGGAAAAGATTTTGCTCCTGGAGTCAAGTCCAGGGTGGTGATTCTTCTGTTCCGAACATTCCTCTGATTTTACAGTATCTGACAGAGTTATTACATACGGGCCTATCTTTTTCGTCTTAAGCTTCATGCTTCTGCTATTTCTGCACATTACGATACGGATCCTCCGATTTTTTTCTCATCCACTACTTAAACAATTTCTTAGAGGGGCCAAGAATATTCGGCCCCCTATAAGGGCTCCTGTTCCCACTTGGGATCTTAACTATGTTTTGGAGAAATTAACTTTGTCTCCTTTTGAACCTGCAGCTTCCATGGATTTAAAATTTTTGTCTTGGAAAACTACTTTTCTTTTAGCTATTACCTCTGCTAGAAGAATTTCAGAATTGCAAGCACTCATGGCTGTGGAACCCTTCCTTATTTTTCATCAGGACAGGGTATCTCTACGGACTAATCCCACATTTATGCCCAAGGTGGTTTCGGCAGTGGCCTTGAATTAGTCTATTCATTTGCCTACCTTTCATCCTAATCCTCAAAGTGAGGAAGAAAGTCTTTTGCACTCTCTAGATGTGCACAGACAGCTTCGTCTATACTGGACAGGACCAAGATATTCCGGAAATCTGATCAGTTGTTTGTCGCTTATGCTACTACTGTTCAGGGGAAAGCAATCACTAAGTAAACTATTTCCAAGTGGATTGCCCATTGCATCAAGTTCTGTTACTCTTATCATGGCAATCCGGGTTCCTGTTAATGTTAGGACTCCTTCTACCTGGGCTACTGCTACTTCAGCAGCTTTTCTTTGTGGGGTTCCTACCAAGGATATTTTGGAAGCTGCTACTTGGAGTTCTGTACATACTTTTTCTAAGCAGTACAACCTCCCTCTCTATTCTAAATCCAGGGCAGGTTTTGCTTCTGCAGTTTTGCAAGGTTTTATGACTGCTTCCTCTGTTTCTTCTTCCCTTGCCCTTGCTGCAGTCCTTGGTCCTATTGGGGCCCCAGTCCGGTCCCAATACCAGAGAGAGAGTAGACGTCCGTGTCATGGCTTTCAGACTGACGCCAGTACGTCAGTTATCATACATTGTGTATACCTTGTTTAGGGCCTGAACGAGGTTTTGCCAGGTCTAGTCTCTCTCTCAGGGCAGATACTTTACTGTTACAGGATGTGCCCTCTCAGGAAGTAGGCCAGGCTGAGGGGCTCAGGTAACTGTGTGAAGATTTGATTACATTGATGGTTCTATGCCCCCCCCCACCTGATAGAGGGCTAGGGTGGAACAGGAGTTTGATAGTTTTGGTCTTCTGTGGAGACTTGCAAGAGTTTCCTGCTTATTCTGATTCTGATGTGGATGACCTCCTTCTTCTCCTCTCCCCCTGAGGATTTTCATTTTCAGAGACTCTTCACATGATGAGGGAGCACTTCAAAATGGGAAGGCCAAGATTACTCTGACTCACAAAGAAAAAGGAATTCTTTCTTTTTTTGCCTCAGCATAGGCCAGCTATTCCTCTCCTGTGTCCTGTGGTGTGGTGGGTGGAGGATGTTTTCTCTCTTGAACCCTGATCCCTGCCCCCCCTCCTGCTCCTAAGCCTGATAGTATATAGGGTGCAAGCTCATAAAGTATTTGTTTAAGAAGTCCCAGGCGGACCCAGAAACTGTTTCAGGAATTTCATATGCTGAAATATCAGAATTATCTCCTTCACAATTGAAGTCTAAGGTGGATGCTTTGGTAAGAAATGCTGGATTTGGTTCATGTGTCTGAACAAGTGGGTAGCATTCTTTGCAGTGTGGTTTTGATGCTGTTCAGGACCCTCTGGAAGCAGTTTTAAAGAAAAAAATGGGGACAAAGCTAAGTCTATGCAGACTGTTAAAGATTTTGCGGGTTTTTATTTTACACACACCCCCCCCCTTTCAGGCATGCCATGTCCTCCTCCACAAAGAAAAAAGAGGCTCTCAAGCAAAGTTTCTCAGTTACTCCAGATAGGGGCTATTCAGCCAGTCCTGTGTGTCAGAAGGGCTCGGATTTTATTCTCGCAATTTTGATTTTATCTCTCTCAACACTTATCTGGACATTCCCAAGTTCAAGATGTTGACGTTACAGCAACTGTTACTTCTGGCTCAGTGATAGCTTACTTCAGGCTTCTCAAGCATCAAATATATCCCTACTTGCGCGACTGCCTGATTCTGGCTCAAGAAAAAAGAACCCCTTACAGCATCTGGAATATGTCATAGCAGTGCTAGATGCCCTAGGGTATTCTGTGAACCAAAGGAATTCTTGTGGTGGGGCTCAGGAATGTCACCTAAACACGACAGATGCCTCGACACTGCTGGGGAGCTCATCTAAATGGAAAGTGGATACAGACAAAGTGGCCTGCCAGACTACAGCATTAGTACTAGAGGAGAGCAGAAAAAAAAAATGGAGATTTTTTATTTTTGGTGTACAGCAAAATTTGGAGATTTCAGAGCCTAATTTGAGGTGGCTCTTCAATATCTTACTAGTTATTGGGATAAGGGTTTGTCTCTCTTTCATAAAAAGATTCATGCTGCAGCAATTTCAGCTCACTACCATCCTTTCAAGCAAAGCAGGTAGAGGGCAAAAGAATATAAGACCCCCCCCCGAGAGCTCCCTACCTGCTTGGGATCTCAATTTTTGTGTTGGAAAAACTTACTCTACAACCTTGTCATGGAAGATCTTGTTGGCTATTACTTCTCTGCAAGAGAAGGGTCTGAGTTGCAGGCCCCCCTTATGTAGAGCCCCTTTTGATTTTCCATAAGGACTTCCTTTATAAGGTGGTGGGTAGTTCTAGTGCTTTAAACCAAACTATTCATTTTTGCCTACGTTTTTGCTAAAGGGAAAAGATTTTTTTTTACTTTAGATGTACACAGGCAATTATGCTATTATTTGAGCAGGACTAATTTCTCCTCCAGCCACCCTTTCTTAGGTTTGGGACTCAACCCTACAGTGATGACTGCAACAGTGAACCATGAAGGACATAGTACAGTTGTGTAATCTTACCATAAATGTAGACGTTTGAGTGTGTTCAGTGTTGCAGTCCGGGTTACCCTCCTTCCTATCCCCTCTTTTGCTTTTTCCTTGAGTATTGTCTGTTATGAGGTATTTTGGCTGCTGAGGTTTTGGGCATGGTTTCTTTTTTAGCCTTTTCTTTCTGGGCACCTGACTTCTGGGGCAAAAAAATCTGGGGAAATGGCGTCAGCTGAGGTCTTTATACCTTCCGGCGCATTGACGTCAGGATAAATGCGGCCTCAGCTGGCGCCCGATCCAGACTTTGGGATTCTGGCTGATCGGGGGCTGCTGCTGGCAGGAAGAACCCTACAGTGATGACTGCAACAGTGAACACACTCGAACATCTACATTTATGGTAAGAGTACACAGCTGTACTTTTGGAGACTTGTAATATGTGTCTTTGATTCCTTCTGAAAGCCATTCCATCAGATTGTATGATGTAAGAGCTCTGTTCTTCAGATATATCTTTGACAATTCCCACTCTTTCATATCCTTTAGATGTTTGCCTTCTCACAATCTCTCCTTGTCTTAATAGTTTAAGAGGTTTGCTGTATTTATCGTAGCTGTATTTATCGTAGTACAACTTTTGTGACTGGCATTTTTTCAAAAGTTGATTTTTGACCATTCAGTTGTACTTTGCATTTGGGATCAGTAATTGTTTACTGATACGAAGAGTTGTTCTAGTCTGTATGGACATCGATCTTTGAGCAGGTGAACCAAGCAAATTATCTTGAAGAATGTTTCTGAGATTAAGTAGGTTAAGAAAAACATCTGTACCATCTCACCTGGATTTCTCCAAGTACTTTGCACTTTGAACTGCACATTCAGCTAATTGATTGGACTGTGGATACTCTGGACTACTAGTAACATGGGCAAAGTCCTAAGACTCTGCTAAATTCTTGAGCTGCTGACTTGTGAACTGTGCACCATTGTGAGGTACGACTGTGTGGACTACCATGTACAGAAAAATGCCTTTAATTTTTTAAAGACAGTGCTGGATGTTAAGTTAGGAAGAAAGTCACTTTCAAACCAATTCGAATAAGAGTCTATTAACACTAAGTAATGTTGACCATTCCATTCAAAAATATCAGTCGCAGCTGTTGACCATGGTAGTTCATAGTTCAGGAATCTGGTTTAGCTAAAGTGGTTCTTTTTGTTCGTGCAATTTAGTTGTTTGTCTTTCTGCTTTTTCCTGGTAAGGGGTCGCCACAGCAGAACTCCGGTCCGCTAATGATTGGCAGTAGATTTTTTTACGAAACGCCGAGGTGCCAGCTCGACACCCAACCTTCAACTAAGGCATGCCCATTTACGCACGCATGTCTTTCGAACGCTACCCAACCACGGGGAGGACATGCAGACTCCACACAGAAGGCACTCCCAAGCCAGGTGCAATTTAGTACTGTTGCAAATGGAACATGCTAGAGTTTCCTTCTCTGTATCTTTTTACATATGAAGCCAAAATACCATGCCTCTTGACCTTCTTTTGGTTGACTCAGTACCCAGGTTACCATGATGCAAAATTTTGATATATTCCTGTTGTAATGCTGTAGGAATTCCATCTTCCATCATGAGCTCATCTCTGTGGGGAAAGTACTTCCTTATGTCAAGTGGTAAACTGGTTTGTCGTGCTGGCCATCCTTGACTGATAACATGTTTCAGCTTCTGGAGAAATGGGTCTGAAGCTGTATGATTTCTGAGTTCATCAAGATGTGATGAGGAAAATTTTCTGACTTCCATGACTTTAAAGTCTGCTTTCTCGTTGTCATGCTGTTCTGTTGTTTGTCTTGGTGCTCTTGACAAAGCATCAACAAGATACAGAAAGTTGCCTTTTGTATAGCCAATATTGAAATTGTACTTTTGCACTTTTAAAATCATGTGTTGCAAGCGTGCTGGGGATAGTGTATGTACTGGCTTTTTCAGAATTGTCACTAGAGGTTGGTGATCAGCCTCTATTTGAATTGGTTTTCCACAAACATAATCATTGAACTTCGAACATGAGAACACTACTGCCAAAAGCTCTTTTTCAGTTTGTGCATACTTAATTTCAGTTTGAGTTAAAGTTCTGGATGCGTAGGCTGCTGGCAGAATGTCAAATGCTTTTTGGTGGTATTCCAACTAGGACCAGTTTACATTTTTGCACTTTTTACATTTATGACACTGCTGACCAAAAGTTAAGCACTTCTCCCTCTTAAGTTCATGACTGCCTTCACAATTACAACGGCTAACAATAAGGTTGGGTGTTGTGGTCCCATTCAGTCTATATTTCTTTTTCATCTTAGCTTTATGATGTACACTATCAAAATTCGCACTGGCAGACACTGCATGCATGTTTTTCAAATTCATAACCATATTCATATTTCTGTAAATAGCCACGGTGGTGCAGCGGTTAGTGTTGTTGCCTCACAGCAAGAGGTTCTCCCATTCGATTCTCAGTTGGAGCACCTTCTGTGTGGAGTTTGCATGCCCTCCCCGCAGTTGAGTGACTTTAAAGGCATGCAGGTAGGTGCGAGCATGAATGGGCGTTCCTTCGTTGAAGGATGGGCATCAGGCTGGCAACTTGGCATCATAAAAATCCACTGCCAATCATGAGCGGACCAGAGTTCCACTGTGGCGACCCCTAACCGGGAAAAGCCGAAAGACTTTTTTTTATTCATATTTCTGTAAGCTGATATATTTGACAAATCTCAATGGCTTTACTCAACATTAAACTACTGTCTCAAAGCAAAAGCTTTCTCACTGCATCAACACCATACACAAGGCTGTCTTTTATCAGCTCATCTCTCAGTTCACTAAATCTACATGTTTTAGCTTTATTTCTCAAGTCGGTAATATATGCTGCTGTAGTTTCACCAGGCTTTTGATTTCTTGTGTAAAACATATGCCTTTTCATTGTAATATTCGTTTGAGGGTTACACATTTCTCTAAATTTACGATGTTATGTTGTCCCATCTCACCTTCATTCTTGCTGGTTGGGTTCGGAACCGATCATCGGTTCTGAATCGGCCTATTACTAAAGCTTGAGAGCTTCCACTCGTTCGGGGCTATACCCTATCCCATATTGCCTAGGAAAGATTACCCAGATCTCGTTTGACGCTAAACTAGATCGGGTGCTTCTCACTGGGCTCAGGCTAAGTGAATTTCTTTTGGTCATAATATTCTCTTATTCTAATAGTTTTTGACATAATTATTGTTGTCTTGCTATTTAAAGGGTATTTAGACTTTAGTTTTGCTAATTTTCTGATTTTTCGTTGTTGCGTTCTGTTGTGCTTGGCCATCACTTTCCGCTAGGCCTACAACCCCTTTCCCATCTCGTTTAAGTTAGAGGGTTCATCTTTGTTTTCTGGTTTTAGCCCATTTAAATTAGAGGGCTCCCCCTTTCTACTTCCCTTCCCTTCAAAGAGGTTTTATCATTTTAGTTAGAGATGTTTCCTCTAGCTAGAGGAGGTCGTAGTTTTAGTTAGAGACCTCTCCTCTAGTCCCTTCTCTGCTTGTCTGTTAAAAAAAAAAAAAAAAAAGTAGTAGGGTAGCTTTTTGTATTTACCTGTTTTTTGTGTGGTGTGCTTAATAGTTGGGTAGTTTTTGGTAGCCTTTCTTATTATCTTTAATATAGTTTTTTCCTGGACAGTGTTGTTGCTCTGGTTGTGTTTCCACTATGCCCAAGAAAGGGAGAAGTGAAGCAGTCAGGCTTCAGGAAGTGTGACTCCTGTACACAGAAAATGTCTATAACTGACAGACACACTAGCTGTGTCTATTGTTTAGGTACGATACACCTTCAGGATTCTTGCTCCATTTGCCATGGCTTTGGTTCCAGGGTCCTGCAGGAATGCAAGAATAAACTCATAGTTAGGGGTTGCTCAAAGGTCCTTTTGCTGAGTCATTAGAAGGAAACCAGACCTCATCTAAATCTTCTCAATCCCCAAGGTCTGAAAAATCAGCAAAAAGAGCTTCTTCTTCTTTGGCTCCTGCTTCTGAGCCAGCAAAAAAGCCATCTAAGGACACAACTTCGGACCTGAAGGCTTTTGGGCCCGAAAACACCACTCCTTCGGTTCCACCAGTTTTGTCGGAACCTACTAGGAGCCATAGACGGAGCCGGTCTCCTCAGTTCCTCAGTCACCTCTTTTGCAGTCAGTGGCTGGTAGTCTAAAATCCTCGACCCAGTCTTCTTGATCTTCCAGGAGCCTGTCGGATGATGACATGGAGCGGGTGGTCAAGAGGTTGCTTGACCACCCGCTCCATGTCATCATCCGACAGGCTCCTGGAAGATCAAGGAGCCTGTCGGATGATGACATGGAGCGGGTGGTCAAGAGGTTGCTTCGGACTCCGGCTCTGGCCAAGAACCTTTCGAGTCCAGCCCATAAGGAAGTGGAATTGACATCTGTTACTGCCCAGTCTTCTGTTCCTCCTCCAACCCGAGTGGTTTTGAAGCCGGAGTGTTTGGATGTCTTTGTGGTGAAACTGTCGGGTTTGTGATTCACCCCTGGGTTTTCAGCCCTGACTTCTGCTTTGACATCTTCGGTACCATCTTCTCTCGAGGGGTCTGGGAGCCGACACTTCCCCCATTGGGTCTGGGGAGGAGAGTCGGATCGGATCCTTGTTGGATCCTAGCCTACCTCGTGGGGCATCAGTGTAGTTGAGCTCGGCACCTACATCGACCTCGGAGCCCACCTCCTTGGTACGGGGGCAGTCTCCTGGCTCTTTGGAGTCAGAGGCTTCCTCGGACCTGGGTCATGGTGCCTTTGAGGTGGTGAGGAGTGTGCTTTCACCTTTGGTGGCTGCACCCTCAGATCCAGGCACTCTTCCCCCAAAAGTGCCGGTGTCTGCCTCTGTACCATCCATCCCCCCAGGCATAGAAAAACAGTGCCCCAGGATGTCCCATTGGGTGAGTCACTCTCTTCTGAAACCTCCCCACAGGACACCTCCGGAGAGGTCCCTTGGAAGAGAACTTGTAAGAGGAAACATCTAGACTCAACTGAGGAGTCTGTCATGTTGGATACGGATTTAGAGGATTCAGAAATGTCACCCTCTGATGATGTCTTTGTCTCAGACATCCTAGAGATCCTAAAGCAGAGAGGTGGCTGGAAAACCCTTACCCCTTCTGAAGATGAGTCTGTATACCTGGAGGCATTTGGATCGCCACCTCTTGGGTGTCTCCACCTTTCGACTAGCTACTTGGTGTAGTCAGTCAAAAGGTGTGGGGCTCTCCAGAATCTGTGGAACTTGTTCTGAGGAGGCCTAACAAATTCATAACTGCTCCTTCCGACAAGAAATTCTTGACCAAAGGTGTCGTGGTAGATGCTATGGTGGTGGCAGCAGCCACCAAAAAGGAGTTAGCTAAGATTTCTTCATCTGTCCATCCACCGAATAGGGAATCTCAAATGATGGACAGATATGGGAAGTGTATGTTCTCGTCAGTGGCCTTTACATTCAGGTCACTGAATTACTTAATTCATTTTACCAGACTTCAGAGGGATCTCCTGAAGGAGCTAGAAGATATACCCTCCAAGGTTCTGCAGCTGCGGGGGTGTCAGACAAGGTGACCGCTCAGCTTGCTACCTTAAGTTCTGTAGTCAACTCCTCAATGAGGCTCATCTCTTCTGCATCCGATGGAGCGAGTAGGGCAGTAGGCACAGGAATAGCTCTGAGGAGGCATTCGTGAATGTGACTTTGTGAGTTTGCTTTAAGTCTTCCTTCATAAATGCCCCTTGATGGCTCATCCTTGTTCAGGCCAATAGTTAGAGACTCTGACCAGGTGCGAAGAAGAAGGTAAAACTCTGTCTGCTGTGGGAGTACATTTTTCCGTCCCTACCAGGCCTTATCCCAAAGGCCAAAACGGCAGGAAAATGAGGTTCTGTAAATCCCAAAGAGCTTTGCTGGATGAACATGGTGACATTTCCCCCAGGGGCAGAGGGGGAAATAACGATGGAAGACACCAACCTTGCGGCAGAAGAGGCCACAAAATCTGGGCGACAGAGAGATGTTCTCTGGCAGGCCCTTCCAGCGCTCCTGAAAGGGGGCCTGCCTGCCCACCTCTGGAGGCAGTCGGGGGCAGACTATCACTGTACCCAAAAGCTTGGCTGAACATCTCTCAAGACTAATGGGTACAGTCGATAATATTCAAGGGATACAGCATACTCTTCTCCATCCCACCCCACAAACAAGATCAGTCCCAGACATTCCACCCTGTCAAAGGGATCAGGCAACCCTAGAGGTACAAAGGTTGCTAGGAAGAAGAGTCATCCAAGAAGTCCCCGCAGACCAAATCAGATCCAGAACTTACTCAAGGTTCTTTTTAGTTCCAGAGAAAATAGGGGACTGGAGACCCATCTTGGATCTCAGCAGACTGAGCAAGTCCATAAAAAAAGCAAAGTCCCGAATGGTGATACTGCAGTATATACTCCCTTTTTTGAGACAAGACAATTGGATGTGCTCAAGCAATCTTCAGGATGCATACTACCATATAAAAAATGGACAGGCGATCCAGGCGATACCTACACTTCCGGCTGGGGAGCCAGCCATTGCCAAGTCAGAGCTCTGCCCTTTGGCCTCACTACAGCCCCCAGAGTGTTTACCAAATGCATGGCAGTAGTCACAGCTCACCTGAGGTGTCTATGATTCCTGGTTTTTCCATACTTAGATGACTGGATCCTGACTGCAGCCACCGAGCATCTACTAACCAAAGTAAGAGACACCACCATCCGTCTATGCTCGGAAATGGGCATTTCCATAAATTTCGAAAAATCTGCCTTGTTGCCATCACACCATATTACATTCATAGGAGCAGTCTTAAACACAAAAGACATGGTAGCAAAATTGCCTCATGACAGGGTACAGACACTGCGACATCAAGTGCCAATCTTGCTCTTGAAGAAGAAAGTACAGGCAAAGTTTTTTCGAAAGGTCTTAGGCACTATGGCAACTGCTATAACACTAGTACCTCTGGCACGTCTACATATGAGAGTCCTACAGTGTCTGCTCTTTGCTCAATGGTCCATGCAGGAGTTGACCATGTCCCACAAGATTTTCATCACAGTCTCCTGCAAGAAGGACCTACGCTGGTGGCTTCAGTCCACACAGGTAACTCTAGGCAGACCGTTCACTGTCCCTCAACCAGTAGCTACAGTGACCACGGACACTTCCCAGATGGGGTGGGCATTATCTGAGAAAGACAGTCCAAGGAACTTGGCAGGAACATGAGTACCATTCCTCTCTATCAATGTCATAACTCTCTTCCACCAGGTACGATTGCAATACAGGTAGACAATATGCCAGAACTGTGGTACATCAACAAACAAGGTGGAACCAGATCCTACCCCCTCTGTCAGGAGGCTCAAAGAGTATGGCAGTGGGAAATGTCTTCTCACCGTTTTCTGATTGCAACGCATATTCCGGGGAAATCCAACATGATAGCAGACAAATTAAGCAGAGTAATTCTGATGCTTCACAAGTGGGCCCTGAAACAGGAAGTTGCGAGCCAGATTTTTCACAAGTGGGGCCAGCCTTGCTGCGACCTCTTTGCCACGTCCATGAACACCAAATGCAGCAGCTACCTTGCCCTAATCCCTCCTCCGGGGGAGTCATCAAGGGATGCACTTGTTCACGATTGGCCCCTGGGACTTCTTTATGCCTTTCCCCCCATTTCCAGTCATCCCAAAAGTTCTACAGAAAGCCAAATCATTGAGTTGCAGGTTCATTCTCATTGCTCCATACTGGCCTCGTCAGATCTGGTTCCCTTTCTTATGGCTCCATCTCCGAGGGGATCTGTGCATTCTGGACCCAGTACCAGATCTTCTGACTCATCAGTCAGGAACACTCCATCCCTCTATTCAAACCCTCAAACTGACAGCTTGGCTGCTCCACTTCCAGTCTTAGCCAAGCTTCCAGACATAACCCCTGCAGTGTGACACATTCTGGTTTCATCTCGTAAGGCAACAACTAGAAAACTGTATGCTAGCAAATGAAAAAGGTTTTCTTGTTGGACTTCCAATAATCACATAGACCACTTCACAGCCCCTGTAAGTACAATTTTAAATTTCTTAGCAGAGATTTTCAATGAAGGTGCTGCAGCAGCTCCCATATGAGTACAATTAGCTGCCATATCTAACTACCACATAGAAGACATGGGATCAAAAATAATGTCTCACAGATTGTGCAAAGCCTTCCTGAGAGGTACTTTTCTACTAAGGCCTCAATAAATGAACCACCACCTCCTTGGGACCTCAGTTTGGTACTGACTACTCTGATTCTCCCACCATACGAACCAGCCTCCTCTTGCCAACTGAAATTTCTGACCTGGAAGACGGTCTTTTTAACAGCCATTACTTCAGCTAGGAGGGTTTCAGAGCTCCAAGCTCTGCCCATATGCCCTCCCTATTTAGTTGCTCACAAAGACAGAGATTATCTTAGAAAGAATCCTTCATTCCTTCCCAAAGTATTTTTTGAGACCAATTTGAATCAGTCCATTGACCTGCTTGTCTTCTTTTCAAACTATGGCAACAAGGCAGAATGTAAACTACATCAGTTGGATGTCCACAGGTAGTTACATTTCGACTTGCATAGAACAAAGGAGTTTAGGAAATCTGACCAGCTGTTCGTCTCCTTCTCAGATAACAGAAAAGGTGCACCAGTTTCAAAAGTTACCTTGTCAAAATGGCTTACTGACACTATTACCTATGCATATAATTTTCAGCATAAACAGCTGCCAGGAAAGGTTAGAGGCCACTCAACAAGAGCTCTGTCAACTTCGACTGCCTTTCAGGCCAGACTACCTATGGACTCAGTCTGTGCTGCAGCCACATGGGTCAATCCTCATACCTTCATCACTCATTACAAAGTAGACATGGCCTCCCAGAACAGGGCTTCCTTTGGTTCCACTGTTCTGAAGAGCTTATTCCCTTGAGCCACCCAAGAAAGAAGTTGCTAGGGACGCTGTCCCAACCAGCAAGAATAAAGCTGAAATGGGACAACATAACATTAAGAAGTTATGTACTCACCATAACATTCCATGTTTGTTGTCCATAATCTCGTCTTCATTCTTGTGTCCCATCCTCCTTCCCCCCACCTTCACTCCTGGAGGATCGAGAGGAAATTTTTATTATTGGTAAAATGTTCTCTGCTTCCCTTCTTGCCTCATGAGACATAGGCTAAGAATTATTACCATCACTTTTAGTATATGTTTTCTAATATGTTATTAATCTGCAAACAAGATCTGGGTAATCTTCCCTAGGCATTATGAGATAGGGTATAGCCTCGAGCCAGTAGAAGCTCTCGAGCTTTAGTAATAGGCCGAGTCAGAACCAATGCTCAGTTCTGAACCCAACCAGCAAGAATGAAGGCGGGATTATGGACAACAAACATGGAACATTATGGTGAGTACATAACTTCTTATAGGTTCATAGGTTGGTACTAGGCTATCGGCTCTAAGGCCTATGCAAGCCTAGCCATAACAATTCCCTGGATATTTCTTCCCACAATATTTACTTCTCTGAGCCCCTGTCTAGCAGGGTGACTGACATGATCCCCGGGGTGAATTTCCTACCTCCCATCCAATCATCAAGGTTCCTTTTGAAGAGGGCCAATGAGGCACTCTGCTTGACATGTATGGGCAGTCTATTCCAGAGTATGGGGAGTCCCTGGGTCAGGAACCTATCCCTCCAACATGTTTTGTTCATTGTGATGATAAGGTTTAGATCCTTGGAGCGTGTGGCTCTGCGGGATTGGGATTTCTTTAAGTGGAGCATGTCTAACAGCTCAGGGTTTGACATGGCCTTGTATGTTAAGCAGAGATCGCCTCTGAGTAGACGATATGCCACAGAGTATAGCTGGAGTTTTTTTAGACGGTCAGCATATGGTATCTGCTTTAGGCCTGTGATTCTTTTAGTGAGGTATTTCTGTGGCCTTTCCAGCTGTTACAGATGTCTTGTGAGGTACATACCAAATGGGGCGTTATACTCTATAATGGGTCTAATGAGGGATGAGTACAGTGGGACAATGACCTCCTTTTTTCTGGATGAAAAGCCCTTCGTGATGAGGTGTGCCACATGGAAGGATTTCCTGACTGTTGTGGCGATGATGTCAGACCAATGTCCACCTGTGTCCCTAAGTCTGTCATCACACTTTCGATGTTTAGTGTCCTGCCACCAATGTGGTAATTCATGGGTATATGTTTTTTTCCAAAGGGGATAACTATACATTTCTTGGCATTAAGCTTGAGCCCATGACTCTGGCACCAGGCATCTGTTTCTGTAAGGCCCTTTTGTAGAATATCCACATCATCTGAGGATTCAATAATGGCTCCCAGTTTGCAGTCATCTGCAAACTTTGTTAGCCAGAGTCCCTTAGTGTTGGCCTGTACTTCAGAGAAGTCGATGCCAAACAAGAGTAGTTCCAGGACTTAACCCTGAGGTACTCCACTTGTCACTTGTCTGGAGCTGGATTTGGAGTCGGCTACTTTTACCATCTGGGTTCTGTCAGTAAGCCAGTTGGGAACCCATCGAGTGACATAGGGATTTATGCCCAGCTTAGTAAGTTTATCTATGATTCCAGAGTGGGGGATGGTGTCAAAGGCCTTGGCGATGTCCAGATAGGCTGTGTGGACCACCTTACCCACGTCCACAGCTCTGGAGACTGATTCAAAGAAGTCAATCAGATTCAGGAGACAAAATCGGCCCTTCACAAACCCAAACTGGGTGGGGTCCAGTGTTTGAAGGTTGCCAATGTCTTTGTTTAGAAGTTCCATGATAATGCGTAACATTCCCTTGCAGATCAGGCTTGTCAGACTGATGGGACGGTAGTTCCCGGGATCCAAGGCGGATCCTCCCTTGTGGAGCGAGATAACTGTAGCTGTGCACCACTCAGTGGGCACAAAGCCTGAGGTGAAGCTATGATTAAACATGACACTTAGGTGAGGTGCCAGTTCATTTTGTAGTTCATGTAGTACACAGCCTGGGATGTCATCTGGTCCCATGGATGCTGTATTCTTAGCTTTGGAGAGTGCGGTTTCTACCTGTGTGGCCAAGATTATCGGAATTTGGCAATCTTTTGGTATTGAGATGGGCCCTTTAGGGGGTGAGAGGGGGGTGAAGTTGGCACTAAATCGATATGCCAGGATATTGGCAATATCCTTGGGATCAGTATATTTAATGCCATTCTGTTGTAGCTCAGAGCAGATCTGAGCATTGCCATTTAGATTCTTGACATAACTATAGAATGCCTTGTGGTTTTCTTTGGAATCTTTGGCAATTTTATTTTCGTAACTAACTTTTGAGGATTTTATGAGGGATCTCAGCTTCTTACTGAGGCTGGTTAAGCACTCAGGGTCTTCCCACATTTCAGCCTATATCACAATATGGCAGTTCTCCCCCCTCCCCTGCATACATGGCAGGTGTACACACAAATGAACGTATCCTCTCAATGTCTTTTGAGCCAGTTAAATTAAGAAGTATAAATGCCTTTGTACGTGCATCTTTATCAGAAAATGCAGCCTGTATGAAAATATATTTTTGATTAAACACTCGCCAATTTTCAACAATATTATTATCAAACACTAGCTGTCCAAGTCTGCGAAATACCTCTGCCATAACAACAAAATATGTTTAAATATAAGCATAGTCCAGGTACTAGTATTTATGCTCAAATGCACAACAATTTCACTGAAAAGGCTTCACTTCAACACTGCAAACACTCGGGATACTTCAAAAAGTTGCAGTTAATGCGAAAAAGTAGTTCATTGTGGAAAAATGCAGTTTTTTAGCCTTTTCATACATTTTAACACTTTGGAAATTTTGAACACTTTTGTATTTATTTCAGATACATTTATCAGTATGTTGCAATTTCGGATATTTCATTTATCTCGGTATTTAGTTTGACCATTTTGAATGCTTCGCCACTTATTCAGTGACTGAAAAATCATATAAATGAGTTCAAGTACCTTTGAATAACTGCTGACCAGTTTGCAAGTTGGCTCCTGTATATTCCTCCACTTCTAACTGCATGCCTCGTAGTTTGCTACTTGCTTCACTTTGGATCCCATTCTGACACCATATCGCATGTCTGTTGTATTCAAATGAGTCATTGAGTCACTGTGATGAGTTCAGGTTGTTTATTGTACATAAACACATCAGGATCTGTAACTGGAACATATACTTAAGCTGACTAACTGACTCATTACTTCAAACACACTCGCATGTAGATCTCCATTCATGCTTGCCCTCACTCTGTCTGACTATACAAAATGGCACTGATCTTGCATGTGCTCAGTTCTGCTTTTCCACCAATATGCAGAGTAATTCTGAAGATTCAGAAGGAATCCCCTAGGATCATTGTGGTGACTCCCTTCTGCCCCAAGTAACAATGGTTCCTTCTTTTTTGAACTAGCCAGGGTCAATTGCCACAAGCTTACTTATGTTATAGACCATGTTCCTAGTAACTGTAATGGAGACAGTGAGGGGGAACTGGAATATAGGGAATTAAAGTTGACTACTCACTCAAGATTGGGGGTGTTTGATACACCCCATCCCCAGTCTACTCCAACTGACTGCCTGGATTATAGGGTCTTAATTCCCTTTAGGCACCTGTTTACTGAGGACATGCAAAGGTAGTAATGGAGTCAAGAAGGCCAACTACTAGAAAATTATAAATTAGCAAATAGAAAAGATTATCTAGTTGGTGCCAACAGAATAACCAGCACCCATTCAGGAGTAATGTTTCTCTGGTTTTACAATGTTTGTGTGCATTACTATTCTGTGGTCTTTCTTAATCTACCATAAAGGTTCTTCTATCAGTCTTTTCAACATGTCTGCCCATGGATCCCCCTCTTTCAATTCATTCTCATGTCAAAATGTTTTTGAAAGGGGTTATGCATAAGAAGCTTCCAAGACCACCAGTGGCTCATCCTTTGGATATTCATTTTGTATTAGAGAATCTAACACTTATTCCACTGAACCAGCTAATCAGACTGATTTGAGGTTCTTAACATGGAAGACAGTTTTACAGATTGCTCTGACTTCTGTAAGAATATCTAAGTTGTAAGCTCGCGTGGTAGGCCAACCTTATCTGATTTTCCACAGAGATAGGGTTTCTTTGAGAACTAATCTTTTTTTTTTTTTTGCCTAGATTGTATCTGAGTTTACTTTTTTTGCCATTCTATCCACATCCCTTTCTTCTTTGAGGTAGAAAGGATACTTCATACCTTGGATATCAACACACAACTCAGGTAATAAACAGAAAACACTACTGACAACTGACTATGAAAAACTGAATCTATTTAATTAATGAATAAGCGTTTTTGACCTTAATAGTCTTCATCAGAACAATAAATTAACAGGTTGAAATTGATTATATACTCACATCAACAAATGACATGACCTCATTCAGTTAAAATAACAAGGGTATTAATTATTTTTGTAAAAAAATATGTACTTTCAGTGCTATTAAAATGTACGTAAAACAGAGTTATTTACATGTAACATTGTCTTAAATTCAAAATAACTTTATAATTGACACTGCTGTTCAAATCTGGAGGGTGATAAGCATGAAATAAAATATGCCACTTTAATTCCATATATTCCAATTCCCCCTTGCTGTCTCCATTACAGTTACTAGGAACATGGTCTATAACAGAAAAAAACATACCTTTGAAATTTTGACATTCATTTGAACGATTACGTAAAGCATTATCCATGTTTTTTTACGTTAACAGTATACTGATGTTCATAAACATGTTTTCTAAGCTCTCTGTTGGTTTTCCCAATGTAAAATGACTCACATGAGCAACATTTAACTAAGTATACTGCAAATCTCGATGAAGCCTGGTCCTCAGATAGAAGCACATAAATGTTAGAGGGATGTTGGTTGTAATCCATGCCTTGAAATCTCTTCATCATATGTAGTCCTCAGAACTTCTTCAGGTGATTGCAGACAACAACACAGTGATATGATACATAAGCAAAAGCAAAGGGATGCCAAATCTTACCCTCTATTCAGGCTGACCATAATGGTTCGGAAGGTGGCTTTACAGTATTATTTAACCCTCCAAGCATCTTGCATTTCATCAGAGCAAAATATAGTGGCAGTCAAGCTGAGCAGGACAAGGACATATCCTTGTGGATGGAAATCGAATGAAGGGATCTTCCTAAACTTGATTATTTGTGGAGAAGACACTCCCCTCAAAACAGGCAATTAAGCAAATTCTGCACCGTGTCCTCTTGCAAACAAGAATGTTCCTATATGCCTTTCCACTTTTCCACTGATATGCAAGGTAATGATGATGATTCAGAAGAAATCTCCGAGACACCCTTTTGGCCCAGACAGCATTAGTTTTCCGTTTTTATGGAATTGGCCAAGGGCAATTAATATAAGCTTCCTCACAGACTGGATCTACTCACACATCATTGGGGGGTTTGATGCACCCCAGCCTCAAACAATGTCAACTAACTGCTTGGATGATTAAGTTTTGATAACCTTTAGGCAGCTATTTCATACAGACATTCAACAGGTATTAAAACAGGCAAGAAAACCTACTACTAGAAAGTCCTATATTGGCAAGTGAAAGATTTTCCACTTGGTGTCTACCAATAAGGTCCCATCAGGGATTTTGTACTACTGATGTTGAAATATGGACTCACTTATTCCTCTGTGAGAGTTCATCTTACATCTATTTCAGCATGTCTGTCCATGGATCCTCCTCTGTCTTCTTTGTTAGTGATAAAACAGTTTCTGAAGGGAGGTTTTATACCCGAGACCTGTTCATTGACAGGTTGTCCTTCCTTGGGAGTCTTTACTTTGTGCTGGAAAAGTTAAATATGCCTCCAATTGAACCTGCTCTTCAAGCTGACTTGAGGTTCGTGACTTAGAAAACTTTACTCATCATTGCTCTGACATATCTAAGAAGAGCAACAGCTGAGTTGCAAGTTCTCATGGTCAGTGAGCCCTATCTGATGTTTCACTGGGATAGGGTCACTTATGTCTAAAGTGATTTTAGAGTTTACCTTAAATTAAGCAATCAATTTCCTATCCAGGTCATAAAAAACAGAGAAAGGATTCTGTGGACTGTGGACATTCGTAGGCATCTCAGATACTATCTTGACAGAACTCAGGTCCTTTAGAAGGCTGATCAACTGTTAATTTCGGGATAAAAACAGGACACCCTAAACAGATAATTTCCAGGTGATTGTTTTCAGCTGTTTCCTTTTGCTATATTCACCATGGTAAATCTATTTCTGGCATTATCATGGCACATTCTGCTAGAGCCTTGTCTTGTCTTTAATGACATACTGAAAAGGGATGGAATCTAGAAGCATTCTCTTTACATACTTTCACAGAGCATTACAAGCTGGATTCCTTCTCCAGGTCCAGGACTGGTTTTGCTATAACCTTTCTCCAGGGGCTCCTGGATCTATATCCTTCCTCCTCCCAAGTTGAATAAGATTTGGAAGTCTTCCAGTATAGCCTACAGACTTCTGCGTCAGTGAGAAAGATGAAATACTTGTACTTACCTTCCTGTCTCCTGCAGTAGCTGCAGTAGTTGGGATATAAAGTATGGTTTTGTTTCATACTTTGTATAGTAGTTATGTTTTAGTAGTTCAGGACTGTTAGTCTTTTCTCTCTATCTGTATGGGCAATAAAGTGCTGAAGAAAACTTCACACTGACTGCTGATTTCCATCCTTGGCATTAGCCTGTCAGCAGTAAGAGTGAAGTTGTGGGAGGGAGCCAGATCTTTGTGAAGCTCTTTTGTTATTTTATCCTGAGCAGCATACAACCCAAATAGCCTGAAGGCTACTGCAGCAGGGAGTAATTTGAACATCTACTGCTGTGGGTAAGTGCAGCTTACGTAACTGTACTTTATAGTGCAGTATTAGTAAAAAATTTAAAAACTGTACATTTATATAAAAATACTTGTCTTTCATTGTCTGTGAGGGTGCTTTCATTAGTAGTGTTTTTAAGTTGGCTTTCCCACCTGGTTTAAACTGTGTAGTATACAAGAATTCATTAGATGTTCAGGGTGCACAATGTCATGAAAACTGTACTTATTTAATTATTCTTCTTTGTATTTTTAGGTGCAGCAAGCAAAACCAACACGTCGACAGGGTGGCTGGGCAGATGACGCTTCTAGCTTAATCAAGTATGCTTTGAATTTCAATTAATATCAATGTATGCATGATATAATTCTAGTTGACAATTTTTATTAACTGAATTATATTGCTACTCCATGTAGTTATTGTATTGTATACTTGTGAAGAGAATTCACCTTTTTTGTGATGTAATTTTTCTTCATGACCAGGAAATCTTTGTTATTAGTTTATTATCTTTTGCTGTCTTGGGATCTCCACACAAACAAGGAAGTCTGCAAGTCCTGTATATAAATTCTCAGTAAGTCATAAAATTTAATTTGACTGTAAATACTCATTTTTAAGTACGTACGTACTTGATTATGGAGCCCTAAATTTCAGTGTCCCACAGGGACCAGTACTGGCACCACTGCTGTTTTCATTGTTTATTAACACCACCCTGAAATCCCCTTACTTAGATCTCTTTTTGTATGGAAATCAATATTATTACTTAATACTGGCAAATCATTACCTTACCTTCAAAACACACTTCAGGAGGACTTCTGGTGGTCCGCAAGCGTAGTGTGTTGAAGTAACATTTGGTCACCCCAAGCAGATCCTCAGTAATGATCTGTGCTTCCCCATATAAACAGGTAAGTGCCCTCAGTGTTACAATTACAGATCATCCTGATAGTATTAGGTATGGCAACAAATGTACTGTGGCCTGTTAATGGACTCCTCACTGTTACATAAAGCACATGCTGAAAATGCTGTTGAATAATAATCTACCCAGCCAATTTGTTGCTAGATAATTCTGCCAAACTGAAATCTAAGCCAATGCACTGAAGGTTAATTACAGACTATATGGAAACAAAACAGTCACTATGTGAAACTTAACTGGAGTGAGATGTTCAGTGGAAAAACTGCAGATGGAATGTGGAAAGTTTTGAAAGAGTAACAGAGTGTAAAAAATTAAAAAAATGTTTAACATCAGATCTAGGCATACAACATCAGGGGAATATATTTCCATAAGAATAAGATATCTGGTTAAGGTGAGAGACAAAAAAATATAACAAATGGAAGAGAGGTTGAACTACAACTTTGAAAACTGAAATAAACAAGCTGGACAAACAGATTAAGCATAGTGTGAGACAAGATCAAGAAAATTTTGAAGAAAATGTATATAGAAATATTGAGCGTAATAGGAAACCTTTTTCTAGGTGCATAAAATGTGGAAGGAATAAAGACACACAAATTGATAAACTGTGTACAGATTCTAAAATTTATTCTCAGACACAACAGATTATAGACGCATTTACAAAATCTTCTGCAAAACAGTTTGGCTCCACAAAAGGGGTGCTAAGTTGTCTGAGTGACATCCAGGTATCTCCAGATAACTGGAATCAAATTAGTTTATACTGAAAAAGAACTGCGCAAACTGGATCCAAACAAAGCACAGGAGGAGACGGAATTAGTAACAATGACCTGAGAACACCTCAGTAAGAACTTACAGTACCAATTATTCACTAGGTCATATAAATATGGAGAGATTCCTCAAGATTGAAGACGTGTGCTTATTAAGCCTGTCTTTAAGGGAAAGGGAGAGTAGGACTAACCCAGAGTCATAATATAGACCCTTAAGTCTACTTTCATGTTGTGGAAAAATAATGGAGAAGGGAATATTTGGTAAGTTATTGTCAGAGCTGGATAGGTTGGGACTTGAAGCCATGTATCAGCATGCGTATGTTGAAAACAGGTCTATTACCACCTGTAACATGATGTTCTATAACAATATAATAACAGCTGCTGTTGTGTCTTTCGGCTTTTCCCAGTTAGGGGTTGCCACAGCGGAACTCCGGTCCGCTAAGGATTGACAGTAGATTTTTATGTGCCGAGTTGCCGGCCCTAATGCACAACCTTCAACGAAGGTATGCCCATTCACGCATGTCTCCACACAGAAGACACTCTAGCTGAGAATCGAACAGGACGTCTTACTGTGAGGCGACAACGCTACCGCAGCACCACCACCGCAGTCACAGCTATGAATGAAAAATTGTGCTGTGATGTAATTTATAAAGATTTAACTTCAGCATTTGACAGTCATACACAAAACACTGATCAGTAAATTAGTACATCTAGGTATTGATGTATTCTTGATAAGATGGATAGCTGCATGGCTTACAAATAGAACATGGCAAGTATCATACAGCAACTGGACAGGTGAAATCCTTGGTTACAGTCAGGGTGTCCCACAGGGCTCTGCCCTAGGCTCTTACTTGTTTAGAGTGTATCTTTCAGACCTAACTTTTTCATCTGAGGTGTTCTATAGTCTGTATGCAGACGACCTGAAATTGGGTAACCTGATTACATTTGTTACTGATAAGGCATGTTTGCAAAATACCTTGACTAAATTGAGTATTTCAGCACAGGAGAATAATATGCTGGTAAATACATCAAAAACTAAGCATATGAGATTTGGGAGACATAAATTGAAAGGTGAATATTTAATACAGCACACACTGATTGAAACTGTAGACTCATTTAAGGATCTAGTTATATGGGTAGATTCAGGTATGAGGTTTTCTAATTATGTCAACCAATTGGTTAATGATAGTTATAGAACCTATAGGTTGTATAAAAAAAATTATAAAGTCTAGGAAATCAAAAATAATGAAGTCATTCTTTGTTAGTTACATTAGACCCAAACCTGAGTATGGGATAACAGTATAGAAACCCTATAAGAAAACAAGCATGAGTAAACTGGAAAGAGTACAGGGGAAATGTACCAAGGGCGTCCATGGATGTGAAAATTTAAGTTATTATGAAAGACTAAAATATCTGAACTTGTACAGTGTCTCTTACAGATATCTAAGAGGAGATCTTAGTCAGGTATATAGGGCATTTAGAGAAAACTACCTCTGGGAATGTTTGGGGTTATCAAAAAGTACTAGAGAATCATAAGACAACCTATGTAGAAGATTCTATAGAAATGAGAAGTGTACTAATTGGTTCTCTGACAAAGTAGCCGAAGCATGGAACAGACCACCAAATTACATTAAAGAAAGTACTAGTTTAGATGTTTTTTTAAGAACAGCCTGGACACTTATTATGGGAACAAGTGTTTTGGTATATTGGCAAGCTAGGAGGGCATTAATGCCTGTGCTTGAAATATTTGTATGTGTATATGTATGTATGTATGTATATATAACAAATGATAAGCAAATAAATAAAATGCCTGGTTTCACGTTATCTTGTAAGGGTATACCTTTTTTCTTATGAAATGATAAAGCAACAAATATTTTACATTTTATTAAATTCCCACCATGTACTCTCTAGTGCCTTGGGTAATGCCTTCCAGGATAATAATCAAGCACAGACAAAATATCAAATAGAAAACCAAGTAAAAAAATTATTAACATTAAATGACATCAAAATTAGTATTAAAGGGACAGTGTTTCTTATAAAGCACTCTTCCGAGGACTTTCACTATTTAAGCCTTAAGGTTGCAATGTATTATACTTTAAAATAAACAGTGTCTCTTTATGCAGAATTAGTTCTCTTTTTATTTACATTTCACTGCTGCAAAACCGCAGCCTATAATAATAGACGTTGTCCCGTTCGATTCTCAGCTAGAGCTTCTTCTGTGTGGAGGCATACGTGAATCGTATGTGTATACGTGCCTTCGTTGAAGGTTGTGCATCAGGGCTGGTAACCCGGTACGTAAAAATCCACTACCAATCATTAGCGGACTGGAGTTCCGCTGTGGCGACCCCTAACCGGGAAAAGCCGAAAGACACAAACAAACCTTCATGATGCTGTAAAACATGAATAGATACTGAACTACCTTATTTTTTAATTTTTATGTCCCTAATATGTAACTTTGTTTTAAATTTTCTAGAAGTCTGACTTGTCTATCTATATATCTGTATATTATTATTTATTTATTGCCTTTTGTTTACTGGGATGGTCTGACTGGGCTGTAAGGCCCATTTTCAGCAGAGGCCAAGGGAGAAAAGCTCCATTAAAGTTTAAAAAAAATTACGGAGTAAAAATAGTTTCAGTTTTTTTAACAGTTGAAACTGGGTTTTAGAATCATACAAGGGGTTATACAATCAAGCCAGAGTTTAATACAATTTGATTTTTGTAGGAGTGTTTTACAATAATGAACAGGTTGCATTTAGATATACAACAGTATACACATTTTATTTACATGGGAGTGATGAAAAGCAGTTATAAATGATGATAGAATTCATTTACATTATTTACAGAATAAGATAGGAGAGCTGGAGAGTTGAGGGCTGGTGGTAGACATCTGAGAGAGAAAGGTAGTTAGGGTATGAAAAAGAACAGGGTCAGGAAGAGTTTAGATGCTATTTTAGGTTGTGCTTAAAGCCAGATGTACAGCTGTCCTGTTTTAGTGGAATAGGCAGGGAGTTCCACCATCTGGTGACATAGGATGAGTATAGTGAGTCTCCAGTTGTGTTATGGAATTTTTAAGTTATTTTGTGTGTGTGTGTGTGTGTGTGTGTGTGTGTGTGTGTGTGTATATATATATATATATATATATATATATATATATGGGGATAGTCTCTGGTGTCCTGTTTTTTCCGGGCTAGCAATGAGACAATGCCACCTGTCCATTTTTTTTCCCGGAAATCAAACTGATTGTCTGGTAGTCTGGAAAACACTGTACAAACTCCGGTATTCTGTTTCAAAAAAAGAAACAGACTATCGGAGTTTGTTAAATCAGTGGATTTACTATGCTTTTATTACAAAATGCATAGTAAATCTGCAGAAAAAAGGAATCACAAATGGAAAAAGAGGGTGTTCTCCCTTGTCTGATGTGACAGTGACGTCATAAAATGGTTGAAAGTAGGTGGGACATGGGTAGGGTTATGGAAGGTGTAAAGGGTGTGGCCTATGTCCAGTTTTAGCCACAGTGAAAGATTGCAACCCTAGACATAGGCTAGAGTAGTGGAACTGGCTGTGTGTACACAGCATCCATGTATAACCCAGCCAGCTCCAGGAGCTAGCTAGATTCTTAAGTAATGTTCCTAGAAAGACACTAACAGCTCTTTCTGGCTCTGTATTCTATAAAAATGTTTTTTTTTTGTTTTGTTTTTTTTTTTTTTGCTGCATTTTTTTCAAAATAAAAAATTATTTTCTTTAAGTGGTACATGAGGATGACAATTGTTCTAGTTTGTTTCCTAGAATGTACTTGTTTTCCAAAGGTTTTGACAAACATATGAAAGGAGAAGTCATGCATTCACTAAGAGGGTATCTGCACTTTATGTACATGTGTTAAAAGGAAATCTTAGTACACACAGAAATCCTGAGTGTTTATAATAGTATTGTTTCACCCTGAGGTGAAACATTCATTTATTGTCTTGTTATTGCTAAACTGTTTTATGTAACATATTTCTGCCTCTCTTGTTCCCTCTAAGCATTATAGGAAAGAACTGTTATTTACAAAACTGCATATTTATACATGCAGATAATACCACTGCGATGGGCGGAACTGAGGAAGAATTAAGGAGAGTGTTGATAAAGGTGAAAGTAGAAAGAGCAGTAGCTGGCTTCTTGACTGACATATTTAAAAAAAAAAAGTTGTCATCTTGCCCTATCTGTTCTTTGCCAATAGATGGGGAAGAAGTGGAAGCAGTGACTGATTTTTTTTCTTTGGATTAAAGATCTGTGGAAATGGTAATTGCTGCCATGATTTTAAAATATGCTTATTTCTCGGACAGAATGCTCTGGCAAATCTGTACACTAAAAAAAAAAAAAAAAGAATG
Organism: Protopterus annectens; assembly: GCF_019279795.1. Classification (NCBI taxonomy): domain Eukaryota; kingdom Metazoa; phylum Chordata; order Ceratodontiformes; family Protopteridae; genus Protopterus; species Protopterus annectens. Next base: position 88,697,713 of record NC_056737.1, read on the forward strand.
AATGAGCAAAGACATCATCACATAGTCAAAAAGGTCCAGTCAAAGCTATGGTTTTCCAAGTAGTAATGTATGCATGGGAGTTGGGCTATAAGTAAGGCTGTGCTCTGGAAAATTTACTTTTTTGAGGTATTGAAGAAAACTGTTTTGAAAATTCCCCCGTCTGCAAGAAAATCAAAATTCTTAAGGAAATATACCCAGAATCTTCGATGAATGATCTTAATGTAAAAGTAAAACTGAAGTACTCTGTCCTCATAATGTAAAGACAGGATTCACAAGCAAAGACGCTTTGGCGGGCTTTTTCTGGCATTAGAGAACTTGGCATAGCACCTCGTGGTCCCCTGCAGAGTTCCTAAGCCAGCAGAGAGCAGAAAAAGCAACTTTCTTGATTATAAGTATTTTTTAAACATTTTATTTTGCATTTTTTGATCTTTTGAGCTTTTCGACTACTGTTTGTGCCTATATTACTGTTTTATTACCTGATTTTCCTGTTTTTCTGTGCTTAAATTGTTGATTGCACTTGTTGGCTAAAGATGTTAAGTTGTCTATCTCGCCTTCATTCTTGCTGGATGGGTTCGGAGCCGACCTCGGCTCCGACTCGGCCACTCTAAAAGCTCGAGAGTTGGTTCCACCGGCTCGAGGCTCCCCTTATATCCCACAATGCTAGGCGAGAGTTACCTCAGATCTCGTTTGCCGCTACAGCGATCGAGGTGTTGGTTTTCTACCGGTTCTTGGTAAGTGACTTTCTTGTAAAGTTAGTGTATTAAAACCCCTTTAATTTTAATATTTATACTTATTTCCCTTAGTTTAGAGGAATTCTTATCCCCTTTCTTAAAAATTCCTGTTTTTCCCCACAAGAACTTTAAGTTCTTCCCTGGGCCTACAGGCCCTTTTCTTTCCCTAGTGGAGTGTGTGTGTGTTATTTTTTCTTAATTTAAAAACCTAGCTACTTGTTTTATTTTAAGTTAAACTAGACAGGGTGTAATCAGTGTGTTTGTGACTGTGTGTGTGATTACACCTTTGAGATGTCTAAAGAAGCAAAGGTCTCCGGATTCAAGAAGTGTGATGCGTGCTGTCAGAAAATGTCTCTGACAGACGCTCACACTTCTTGTGTCTACTGTCTGGGACCTTTGCACCTGCAGGACTCCTGTGCTGTTTGCCATGGCTTCAGCCCCAGGGTCCTGCAGGAAAGAAAAAATAAGTTAATTTTAAGAGGCTTACTCAAGCCAGAGGATTCCCTTACTGTGACTTCAGGGAAGCCCTCCAAGGCATCTAGGTCTTCGGCTCCGACAACTGAGCCGAGACCTAAGGCTTCTAAACCTCTGCCTACATCGGCTCCGGCTGGAGCCGATGAGTCTCATTCCACAGTTTCTGTGGTTCCCTCGGCTCCGGCTGGAGCCGAGGTATTAGAAATTCCCGTGTCGGCTCCGACCAGACCTTCGGAGCCGACAACTAGGAAGAGGTCCAGGTCACCATCCCTTGGCTCCGTTCATTCGGCTCCAGGATCTCCCCTGCTGTCTGAACGGAGCCAAAGATCTCACTCGGCTGTCGGATCATGACCTTCAGAGGGTAGTGAGTCGACTTCTTAAGTCCGAGGCACTGGCCCAGATGCTTCAGAGCCCGACTCATCAGTTGATGCCTGCCCCTGTCCATCAATATATTCCTCCTTCGACTCTCTTGAGCTCGGAGCCGGGTCGTGTCGGAACCGAGACTGTGATAGCGTCGGAGCCGATACAATTGTCTTCGGCTCCGTCGTCGGCTCCGATTTCTTCCTTGGAAGAATCTCGGCGCCAGACTTCACTCGTCGGCTCCGAGGGGGTGAGTGGCATCGGACCCTTGTCCGACCCTGCTCTTCCTCTCGGAGCTTCGGCGCTGGTGAGTTCGGCTCCGACATCGGCCTCGGAGCCATCACTGTCGGTGCCGAGGGGGGTTCTCAGCTTCTCGGAGCGGGGACCTCTGGCTTTGCCTGACAGGGGTGCTTTCGAGGTCATGCGGAGTGTGTTAGAGCCTGGCTCTACCCCACAGTCGGCGCCGTCCGCCCCTCCCTCTACGGTGCCTCAGGTCAAGTCGACTCACTCCCTCATCCCGGACCGCAGAGAGCCAGCTCCTCAGGAACCCCTGTGGGATCTCATCCTCTTCCGAGGCCTCTCCTGACTTGGCAGAAGAGCCCCCTCGGAAGAGGAAGTGTAAGAGGAAACACATTGACTCACCTGAGTCAATCACATCTGATACAGATTTAGATGATTCCGAGGGTTCTCCCCGTTCCCCTTCTGAAGATGTCTCTTTTGCAGACATTCTAGAGATCCTGAAGCAGATGGGAAATTGGCCAGCCCTTAACCCTTTGGAGGATGAATCTGTATATCTTGAGGCGTTTGGCTCTCGCCCTTCCACCTCCTGGGTGTCCCCCCCCCCTTGCCCCCCTCATGCAGGTGGTTGCTAAAAAGGCATGGACGGCTCCTGATTCAGTGGATCCCACTCCCAGGAGACCCTCCAAATTCATAACGGCACCAGCAGACAAGCAGTTCTTAAGAAAAGGAGTTTCTGTGGATGCTATGGTGGTAGCTGCTGCCACTAAGAAGGAACTAGCTGATCCTTCAGTACCTGTCCATCCACCTAACAAGGAATCTAGGTCCATGGACAGGTACGGGAAGCGGATGTTTTTGTCAGCGACATTTACTATGCGTTCGCTGAACTACCTGTGCCATTTCACTCGTCTTCAAAGGGACTTGATTAAAGAAGCGAGTGACATGTTGAAGGATCCTACAGCTGCAGGGTTTCAAGATAAAATGAACACTCAGCTGGTTACCCTTAACTCCATAGCCAACTCCTCCATGCGCCTCCTTTCCTATGCGGCTGATGGAGCGAGTAGGGCCGCAGGAACAGGTGTGGCCTTACGTAGGCATGCCTGGATGCGGCTATGCAATTTTGCGGACCCCTTCAAGACGTCTTTCACTAACTCCCCATTTGATGGATCATCTCTCTTTGGTCCTCAAGTGAAAGAAACCTTGACTAGGTGCGAGACTGATGGCAAGACTCTTTCTGCCGTCGGAGTCCGTTTTTCTACTCCTTCTAGGCCTTACCCCAAAGGCCAGAAAAGTGGGAAAATGTGGTTCCGTAAACAAAATCAAGGGACTTCGCCTGACGACAAAGTCGTTACCCGCCAGAGGCAGAGGCGGGAATAACAATGGTAGACGCCCTCGAGGCAGGGGCTCCGCAGAACCAGGGCAATCAAGAAGCCTTCTCTGATAAGCCCTTTCAGCATCCCTGAGGTGTTGCCCGCTGCCCACCTTCGAGGCAGTCGGGGAAGGTTGTCACTGTACCCAAAAGCCTGGCTATCCCTGACTCAAGACAAATGGGTACAGTCTATCATTTCGAAGGCTATTCTATCCCCTTTCTTCGCATTCGAAACAATCAAAAAATCCCTTCCAGATGTTCCACCAGCAAAGGGATCTAGCGGTTTTGGAAATTTCAAAACTGCTTGCAAAAAGAGCAATTTAGCCAGTTCCAGCAGACCAGCAAGGATCCGGAATCTACTCAAGGTTCTTTTTAGTTCCAAAGAAAACAGGGGACTGGAGACCAATTTTGGATCTCAGTATCTTGAACAGATCAGTCAAGAAAACAAGATTTCGGATGGTCACGCTGCAGTCCATCCTTCCTCTATTGGGAAAAGGAAACTGGATGTGCTCTATAGACCTTCAGGATGCGTACTATCACATAAAAATGAACAGACGCTCCAGAAGATTCCTCCGCTTCAGGCTGGGAACCAGTCATTTTCAATTCAGGGCCCTGCCCTTTGGTCTCACCACTGCCCCGGTGTTTACCAAATGCATGGCATTGGTACCTTCTCTGCTGACACGACAAGCATTCCAGGTCTTTCCATATTTGGACAACTGGCTCCTCACAGCTCCCACCAAGCATCTCCTTCTGATGGCCAGGGATTACACTTTTCGCATTTGTCAAAAGTTAGGCATTTCAATAAATTGCGAAAAGTCTGTTTTGTTGCCTTGTCGTACTATTACCTACATAGGCGCAAATCTAGACACAGTAGACATGTCTGCGAGGCTAACAGATCAGAGAATAACAGACATACACAGACTGGTCTCACTCCTTTTCAACAACAACAGAATCAAAGCCAGGTTAGTTCTGAAAGTGTTGGGAATTATGGCGGCTGCCATACCTCTGCTTCCATTAGCCAGATTCCACATGCGAATCCTTCAATGGATGCTCTTTACACAATGGTCATACCAGCAACTTCCAATGTCCCACACCATTATGATCACGCAGCGTGCAGAAATCATCTCATGTGTTGGATGTCTTCCCCTCAGCTCTGGTTGGGAAGACCCTTTGTACCTTCACCTCCGTTTGCTACTCTGAAAACGGACGCCTCCCTGATCGGCTGGGCTGCGCATTATCAGGGCAGGACGGTCCAGGGCACATGGCAACCAGACGAATGCCACTTGCACATAAATGTTCTGGAGATGAGAGCAGTGCTTTTAGCGTTGCAAGCCCTTCAAGACTCTCTCCCCTTGGGAACGATTGCAATCCAGCCAGACAATATGTCTGTAGTGTGGTACATCAACAAACAAGGCGGAACCAGGTCCTACCCCCTGTGTCGAGAAGCACTCAGATTGTGGCAATGGGCGATTTCTTCTCAGCGTTTTCTGATAGCAACGCACATCCCCGGGAAGTCCAATCAAATAGCGGACAAATTGAGCAGAGCTATCCTCATGCCTCACGAGTGGTCTCTGAAAGACTCTGTTGTGAGAGAGATTTTTCTCAAGTGGGGTCAGCCTTGCTGCGATCTTTTTGCTACTCCCCAAAACAGCAAGTGCAGACATTATTTCACCCTATTCCCTTTACCAGGCCAACCCAGCAGAGACGCTCTAGTCCAAGTTTGGCCCCGGGGACTTCTGTATGCATTTCCTCCCTTCCCACTAATCTCTCAAGTGATACAGAAAGCTATCGCTCAGAAGGCCTCGTTGATCCTCATTGCTCCTTACTGGCCTCGACAGGTGTGGTTCCCCTTTCTACATCAATTTCTACTGGAGCGACCTTGGCATCTGGACCTAGTTCCAGACCTTTTGATCAATCAATCGGGTCAGTTACATCGCTCCCTCCCCTCTCTGAACCTCACTGCTTGGTTCCTCCAGTTCCAACCTTAGCCAGGCTTCCTCAATTATCTCACTCTGTTCGAGATATTTTGATAGCTTCCCATAAATCTTCCACTAGGAAGATTTACTTGAGTAAGTGGAAACGTTTCACATTTTGGGCTCAAGGAAGGGACATAGATCCTTTCACTGCTTCCATCCAAATAGTCCTTGATTTTCTAGCTGAACTCTTCCATGCAGGTTCATCCCCTTCTACTCTTAAAGTTCAATTGGCAGCTATCTCTAACTTTCATGTGGGTATTTCTGAGTCTGCCTTAATGTCCCACAAGCTTTGCAAAGCCTTTTTGAAAGGAGTTTTTCTTCTCAGACCTCCTATAAGAAATCCTCCTTCTCCTTGGGACCTAAATTTAGTTCTTACTAATTTGATTCTACCCCCTTTCGAACCTGCAGCATCCTGTTCTTTAAAATTGCTATCATGGAAGACTCTCTTTCTGGTAGCTATTACTTCAGCTAGAAGAGTCTCAGAACTTCATGCACTCAGCTGTCGACCTCCTTATCTATTGTTCCATAAGGACAGGGTATCCTTACGAACCAACCCGTCCTTTTTACCTAAGGTAGTCTCGACGTCAAATCTAAATCAAAGCATTGACCTCCCTGTCTTTTTTCCAGAATATTCCAATAGGTCTGAACAAAAATTACACTGGCTAGATGTTCATCGTCAGTTGAGGTACTATTTGGATAGAACAAAACAATTCAGAAAATCTGATCAACTGTTTGTCTCCTATGCAGAAGGCAGAAAGGGACTTTCAGTTTCAAAGGTATCATTATCTAGATGGCTTACATCTCTGATTACCCTCGTTTATGAGATTAGACACCAAAAGCTGCCTAATAAACCTAAGGCCCATTCTACAAGAGCTTTGGCTACTTCCTTAGCCTTCCAAGATAGACTGCCTATTGACACCATTTGTGCAGCGGCTACTTGGGCTACTCCTCACACTTTCATTTCTCATTATAAGTTGGATTTAGCTTCTAGGCATAGAGCTAACTTTGGTTCCACTGTTCTCAGGAGTCTGTTCCGTTAGGCCACCCGGGACAAGGTGCTAGGGACGCGGTCCCATCCAGCAAGAATGAAGGCGAGATAGACAACTTAACATATAGAAGTTATGTTCTTACCATAACGTTCCATGTTAGTTGTCTTCTTCTCGCCTTCTTCTTAAGGCCCCACCCTCCTTCCCCCTGGCCTGGACAGACCTAGAGGAGTTGTGATTGTGACCTCTCTTTCTACCACCTCTTTCTTAGACATATGCTGCTTGCATATCTCCTGAATCAGGATGTAGGTCACCCTTCTTTCTCCTTGTTGTTAGAGGTGGACTCTGTTTAGAGTTATTCTGTAACTATTATAAGCTGGGGTTAGCTTACAAACGAGATCTGAGGTAACTCTCGCCTAGCATTGTGGGATATAAGGGGAGCCTCGAGCCGGTGGAACCAACTCTCGAGCTTTTAGAGTGGCCGAGTCGGAGCCGAGGTCGGCTCCAAACCCATCCAGCAAGAAGAAGGCGAGAAGAAGACAACTAACATGGAAGGTTATGGTAAGAACATAACTTCTATTTTTGCTTAAAAGTAACAAACAGGCTAATACACTCAAGTGTACCAGCCTTTGATAGCAATTTAGTCGAATACCAAAGCATTTACTGTATTTTTTCTGTCTGTTTGCAAAAAAACTAAAAAAAACCCCAAAAAAATACTTCTCCTTTCCTAAACTTTCCTAGCTAGTTGTTCCAGTGATCAGATTTTGCTGATCCCTGGGCTTTGTATTTGGTTCCTGTGTTCCTCCATTTTCTTGTGTCGCCAGAGGTAGTTTCTTTACTCACCAGTGGGAGTGGGGAGTACTGAGCTGCTTGTTTGTCCTCAGAGGAGTGGTTAGAGACAGCAACTAGTAATTCGTTGGCCATTTTGGGTCATTTCCTGTTTTTTCCAGCCCCCAGCTATAAAGCACGCGTTAGCACGATTTAGCGCGGAGTTGCCACTGTTGCACACAAGAGCAGCAGCGGTTAAACAAGGTTAAACTATTCGGGCTACCTAAATTCCACTCTTCAAATTTTCCCTTAAAACTACCTTCCTCGAACTGTACTGCCGATCTAACCAGCGTATCCTATAACTAAAAACTTCATCTCTACTTGATTCCCAAGTAGACTATTCTCTATCTGTAAAGCCTAGCACTTGCTCCTACAGTACTTGCACCTTGATAAAGCACTATTATTATAGATAGTACCCCACCAGCCTAGAACCCACATCCCCGGAGTCTTTTGTAAGTTTTTTTATCTATTACTTCTAGCATGTCGAGGGATCAGTTGCTAGTGTCCTCTCCTGCTCAATTGGTGAACCTGGGAATATTGAGGCAATGTTACAATTGCCTCATGTACACAGACAATCCTCTCCTTCTCCCACAAAACACAAATACATGTGAGAGATGCAACTATATGGCCAAACTGGAGGCTGAGCTCTCTCAACATAGGACTGGCAAGACCAGACAGGAGGAGAAGGTAACCACACACACTACATACCCAGTCACACATAGTACCATCACAACTTCAAATCATACACATAATCACACAAACACATACTCGGAGGCTCTGACCAAAAATCTACCAAAACAGCAGAGGCCTCCAAAGCAGACACCCAAACAACTACCACCTCAGGACCCAACACATGCAACACATAGACCACACAGTCAGAGTGTCAAACAGTCACAGCCCTTAAGGCCAAACACAATGCCAGACACACTAGTCATTGGTGACTCCATAGTCAGGCACACTGACGTCCCGCTCACCAGACTGTGTAAGGAGAAGGTCACAGTAAGCTGCCTGTCGGGCGCTAGAATCCGCCACATAACGCAAGCACTCAGGTCTCTCAACAGCAGGTACAAGTATGACTCAATCATTGTCCATGCTGGTGTCAACGACCTGAGACGTACCTCCTTGGACTACATGAAAAGAGACATTGAGGAGCTCTCTGATTATGTAGCCCAGGCAGGTATGACCCTGACCTTGAGCAGTGTCCTACCTTCACCTAGAATGATGCCACAATACAGTGATAAGATGATCAGCTTTAATAATTTGCTTAAATTTTGGTGTCATTCAAAGGGGATCCAATGTCTGTCTGCCTGGGAAGACATGCTGGACAAGCCACGCTGCTTCGCAAGGGACGGCTTGCACCTGTCACCCCTGGGCTTCCGGATATTGGCAAAGGCTCTTGCCACCCCCATAGTGCCTTTTTTAGGCAAGGCTCAAATTCTAAACCTACCACCCTAGAACACAAAAAAGGAAAAAAAAACTGAGGGTAATGCTGCTCAATGCCAGAAGTCTCAATCTCAAGATGCACGCACTCGAGGCCCTTCTCAGTATGGAGAACATCGATGTCTGTGCTGTGACAGAAACCTGGTTCAAGGCTCCAGAGAGCACCCCAGCACTATCAGGTTTCACCTCATATCATGCGTTCCGGCCCCAAAATCCGGACAACACCAAGAAAGGAGGGGGGGTGTCCATATTCATAAAGGACACACACACACCTCAAGGTTGGTGGCAACGCACGATGCATCGGAGACCATCCAGGTGCAATTAACCATAGGCAAGACTGCTCTGCAATTTGTAGCATGTTACAGGCCACCCTCTCAAACTCAGGAACCTCACATGGCCTTCCTGAAAACACTGGAGGGGATAAATGTATCTCCAAACACCATCATACTAGGTGATTTCAACTACCCTAATATAGACTGGGAACACTACTCAAGCCCAAACACTCTAACCCAAAGGTTCCTGGAGTTCATAAACTCAAATGCCATGGAACAACTAGTCACCATCCCCACAAGAGGAGAAAACATACTTGATCTCATCATCACGAACATGGGATCACAATGTTCAACACCGAAGTATACCCCTCACTGGTGAGATCAGATCATAAACTAATCTCGCTGGAGGTCCTCATCCCGCCTCCACCTGAAATAAAAAAGACCACAGTGAAAAACTTCTCAAAAGCCGACTTCACACTTCTAAAACTAGTGTGGTCTCCTTTAAGGCCCCTGAGCCAGTGGTAAACATTACTCAAACCGCTGAATCACTTACAAATGCCTTCTACCAGCACCTACAGGACTGCATGGATCAGGCAATCCCAAACAAATAAGACTCTTTGTACCAAAGGCAAGCGTCCAGTCTGGTGGACCCCAGCCATAAACAAGCTCTACAACAAAAGGAGGAAGCTACTACAAGATAGAGCAAAATCCTTGAAAGGTAAGACACCTTTGATCATTATAAGTAAAAAACTAAGAGCTCTCATAAAATCATCCATGGCAAATTTCGAGAGAAAAATCGCCAAGGACTCAAAAGACAATCATAAGGCCTTCTTTAGCTATGTTAGAAACCTAGGAGGAAACTCCCAGATATGCTCAGAATTAGTTCAAAATGATGTGAAGATTACTGAACCTACACACATTGCCAACATACTGGCTGACAGGTTCAGTGCAAACTTCTCCCCCCCTTCCCCCCCAAAAGGAGAGATATCTATACCAGAGGATTGTAGCCCCCCAAACATCTCCAACGCCCAAGTGAGAACTGCTTTCTCCAAGGCAAAAAACACAGCATCCATGAGACCGGATGGTGTCCCCGGCTGTGTGCTCCACTAACTCAATGAGGAATTAAACCCGCAGTTAGGACAGCTGTTTAATCTTAGCCTCACCTCAGGATACGTACCCAAGGAGTGGCGCACGGCGACTGTGGTCCCACTTCACAAGGGCGGTGCCTCCACCGACCCTGGAAATTACCATCCCATTAGCTTGACAAGCCTTATCTGCAAAGCCATGGAGAGGATCATAATGGAACTCATAAATAAAGACATAGGGAACTTGCAGACTTTGGATCCAACCCAGTTTGGCTTTGTCAAAGGCAGATCATGCCTTTTAAACTTGGTTGACTTTTTGAAACAGTCACCAAGGCCATTGATGAGGGCAAGGCAGTCCATACAGCCTACCTCGACCTGGCAAAGGCTTTCCACAATACCCCACTCAGGTATCATCGAAAAACTCATCAGCTTGAATGTAAACCCATACATCACAAGATGGGTTGCAAACTGGCTAAGTGACAGAACCCACAGGGTCAGAGTTGCTGGCGCCATGTCAGACTCAAAGCCTGTCACAAGTGGTGTCCCACAGGGCTCAGTCCTGGGACCACTCTTGTTCGGCATCTACTTTTCTGAAGTACAAGCAAACACAAGAGGGTTATGGCTGACAAAGTTTGCAGATGACTGCAAACTGGGCGCCATAGTCGAAAACACATCTGACACAGATATCCTTCAGAAGGGCCTCACAGAAACGGATAACTGGTGCCAGAACCATGGCCTAAAGTTAAACTCCAAGAAATGCATAGTCATACCCTTCGGGAAAAACAAGGTTACCCCTAGCTACCATATAGGTGGCAATCCACTGAGCACAGAAGTAGTCATCAAGGATCTGGGGACCCAGGTTGACAGTAACCTTTTGTTTGACACTCATGTTGCCAAAGTAGTTAGGAAAACCTTCTACATTGCCCACCTGATCATGAAGGGATTCACATCTAGATCTAGGGAGGTCATCGTCCCCCTATACTCATCACTCATTAGACCTATGATTGAGTACAATGCCCCATTCGGAATGTATCTGACCCGACACCTGCAGCAGCTGGAAAGGCCCCAAAAGTTCCTCACCAAAAGGATAAAGGGTCTCAAAAATATGTCTTATGCTGCCCGACTGAAAGAACTCCAGCTCTATTCAGTCGCATACTGCTTGCTCAGAGGTGACCTGTGCCTGACATATAAGGCCATGTCAAACCCAGATTTGATGAATATGCTTCACCTCAAAAAATCTAGATCCCTCAGAACCACAAGGGCGGGAGACTTAAACCTTGACACGGTTATTAATAGAACGTGCTGGAGGGGCAGATTCATCACCCAGAGACTCCCTATGCTGTGGAACAAAATCCCGGTACATGTGAGGCAGAGCACCTCGCTGGCCTTGTTCAAGAGGAATCTTGACCAATGGATGGGAGATCGCAGATATACCCCAGGGATTACTTCAGTGTCACTGCTTGACAGAGGCACAGCAAAATAATAGGCATAGTTTTCTTCAAACTAAAGGGGTGGCGAAAGCCACATAACTATGGGCTAGGCTTATAAATGCCTTTGGGCAGATAGCCTAGTATGAACCTATGAACCTATGGGATCGGGAAAGACTGAAGGTGAAAGACAAATGGTGTGACAGAGGTTAAGGTGGAATGATAGTATTACTCAATCAGTAAAGAAGCAGTTGTTTACAGACATACCTGGTATACTTAAGCTCTTGAAGTCACAAAGAGCTGGACACAACTAAACTTTAACAACAAATATTTAAGTTTGCTTTGAAGTTCCAGTAGGATGTGCATTTTTATTGTTATGCTACAAGGGGTTGTTTCTGAGAAACTTTGTAAGGAATAAAATAGCCTTCTGTTACTTCAGTTTTCAGAACTGTTCCCAGAGTGGCAACTGCATTTTTTGAAAGCCTACAAGTTCAGGGCAGTTATTTGTTCTGAAAAATTGTGTTTTGTTGTTTAGTCCTTGGTCTGTTTGTGCAGAATAAATACATGAGAAGCTTTAAAAAGTAAGAAAAATAAAATGTCTGACAGGAATTACTTTGCTATGAAGTTCAAAATGACTATGAAGGGGAAAATGCATTAGACAGAAATTCTTCTCTTAGAGGAGAGTGTTTAGAAATTACTAGTAGCTTCTGAGGAGATTTCTAGACATAGACTTAAAACTTATCTGATGAAAATTCTAAGTTGTTTTCTGCTTCATTTGAAATGCCTAGTAGCATTTTGCTAAAATATATTTTGAAATTAACACGGAACTCATTCAAGCCTAAAAATGCCTTTTTTGTATACTTCTACAATATATATATATATATATATATATATATATATATATATAGAGAGAGAGAGAGAGAGAGCAATTTTTCATTACAAACAGCCACAGATAGAGTGTGGGTGATTCAGGGAAGTAAATAGTGTGGGAAGAAATTGCCAGGGAATTGTTATGGCTAGGCTTGTATAGGCCTTAGGGCTGATAGCCTAGTACAAACCTATGAACCTATTTCACACTGATACCTCTCTGTAGCATCAAGAGCTGTTTTCATGTAGTTTCTGTAACTAATTGACTTAAGAGTTAATAATAGGCAATATTAGAAAGGATGAGGATTTTTTTTAACTTAACTGCAGTTAAGTACTGTCAGTGTTATAGCTACCACTGGCTATTCTCTCCTAGTACATGCCTTTGACTTTATACAAGGTTATCCATGGATGGCTAATATGAGTATAGCTACAAACAGGTACAGCACGTTCATGTTCCAAAAGAAACCTGTTGAGGGCACAAACACATCACTGACACAACAGGTACCTACCTTAATAAATAGAAAAAAATTAGTTTCTTCTCTGCATTGTGTTTTATACAGGTACACCGACATATGTGTTGCACCTGCAGAATGCACTCTGATTACAATTTTTATAGGAGGAATACATAAACAGTAATGACTTCAGTAAGGATCAGACACACAAAGTACATGTCTATAAACAGTACTTACATCTCCCCACCACATTGCTGTCCTGCTGCACTCCCCATGCAGGTGCATCAGGAGAAATATGTACATAAATTGTCGTTTTCTTTCACTCCACCCAGCAAAATGCTACATAGACTGTTACAGCATAATTGGGATGCCAAGTGCAGGAAAGGTAGTAGCCTGATCATAACCTACCTGGTAAGAGGAGTTGGTGACCTGTACATGGCATCACACAATAAAATCATTGCACAGCTTGGAGCTCTGTGATTGCAGTGCAACAATTTGTAATGTTCACAGGAGTAGATTCTCATAATAATGCATGCTGTGAACTGCACTGCACTACATCTCAGCAATTTGCAACCTTCCATAGTAAGGTGGCTTCTTGATGAATGGAACCCATCACAGTACTCTGTCTGATTGCACCTTTATGTCACAACAATAATAAACATTTGAATTAGCACAGTATCACAGCAGTTTATCCCCAGAACATTTTGCTGGAATCCATTTCAAAAGTGCTGACGAATGTATTTTCCACAATCCAGATAGAAGCATATACAATTTTTCCTCTTCAAGTCTCTGCCACATAAATATTAATAAAAATGAACCTCAAGGATATCAAGAGATTATTATTTCCATACCCTCCCTTATTTAGAGGAACTCCATAATCTATCCCAAGATATCCTGAGAGGCGCCCATCTCCAAATAAATTTCTTCCAAATTCTTTTAAATTTATTGTACCATGTGTAAATTGGGGGGACTGATACTCTTTTGACATGACCAAAGAGAATGCATCTTAAGTTACCAGAAAATGAATTCTACTAGCAAAGAATAACTTAATATGAAACTATTTCTTTAGGTACATATCATGCTATCGTAAATATGATGACGGTCTTGTCGTGCAACATTCCAACCTAAGATCTTTTTATTGCCTGTTTCTGTTACATTCAATCTAATTTCCGTTCTTCAACTAGAAACTTTATTTAGGTTTCCTGTTATCAATTTAATGTGGTTTGTAATATTAAAGCATATCTCCAATGAGTACTGTACTTTCAATGTAATTAAAATAATATTATATGCATAAGCAGTGAATTTAAGACACACTGGAAATTTGTACAGGAATAATATTTTTGTCTGAATCGATATGTCTCAGGATGGGGTCTATAGCCAACAAGAAGAGTGATGATGATAAGGGACGGCCCATACTGAACTCCCTTAGTTGATTAATGTATGAGACTTTCTTGTTTATAACAATTTGATACATTTTGCCAAATAGTGACTGTACTAAGAATATTTAATCTTCTTCTTCTTTCGGCTGCTAACATGAGGGGTTGCCACAGCAGATCATCTGTTTCCATTTCTTCCTCTTCTCTGCACCTTGCTGTGTCACACCAACCACGTGCATGTCCTCTCTCACCACATCCATAAACCTTATTTTAGGCCTTCCTCTTTTACTGTTACCTGCCATCTTCATCCTTAGCATCTTTTTCCCAATATACTCTGCATCCCTCATCAGCACATATCCAAACCAACATAATCTTGCCTCTCTGGCTTTGTCTCCAAACCTTTCAACCTGGGCTGACCCTCTAATATACTTATTCCTAATCCTGTCCACCCTCGTCACACCCAGTGCAAATCTTAACATCTTTAACTCTGCCACATCCAGCTCTGACTCCTGCCTTTTTGTCAATGCCACTGTCTCCAACCCATATAACATAGCTGGTCTCACTACCCTCTTGTAGACCTTCCCTTTCATTCTTACTGGTACTCATCTGTCACAAATCATTCCTGACACTCTTCTCCACCCACTCCATCCTGCCTGTACTCTCTTCTTCACCTCTCTTTCACACTCACCATTACTTTGTACTGTTGATCCCAAGTATTTAAACTCATCCACCTTCACCACCTCTGCTCCCTGCATCCTCACCATTCCTCTATCCTCCCTCTCATTCACACACATATATTCTGTCTTAGTCCTGCTGACCTTCATTCCTCTTCTCTCTAGAGCATATCTCCACCTCTCCAGGGTCTCCTCCACCTGTTTCCTACTCTCACATATGAGACATGACATATCACAATGTCATCTGCAAACATAGTCCACGGGGACTCCTGTCTGATTTCGTCTGTCAACCTGTCCATCACCATTACAAATAAGAAAATATAAACAATAATTGAAGCAATTAGTTCCCTATTTACATTGTCAAATTCCTTATGTACATCTACCACACACAAAACTGGTTTAAACTAAATTAAATCTTTGAAAGTTACTGTCCACCTCTAAAAATATATTACTCATCTCCAACTGACCCACTCCACTCACATTTATTTTATTTTATTTATTTATTTTACATTTGTTAACCGGGCTAGTCTAGCTGGATACATATCCGTTTTCAGTAGAGGCCCGAGGAGAAAAGCTCATCATAGGATGCTGTTCAGCTAGTAACCCCCAAAAACTTTTGTCAACCCGCACAAGTATGCTGGTACTAGCCCCCTGAAGACTTTAAATTAGTGTCTGATCTTAAAGGCTTCCGACATAACTCAAAGAGCATCTCACTGAAGAAAGCAAATGTAATAAGGATTCAGGCTAAACTTGTGATCATTCCCCATGGGCCTTTTGCCCTCTCTTATTTATTCAACTATATTTACTTAAAGCAGATATTCATTCTTTGCTTTGCTGAGTCAGAGGTCAGTTTTATCTATGAATATTGTTGTTGTCTTGAACACAGTTAGTGTATATTTTTAGGTTGTATGGCATATTTGTTGTAAAGTTATTCTTTGTATTTATACTGTATGGCTTCTTTTTGTACAGTACCATATGTATATGATGACACTTTGCTTACGTATATTGTCTTTATGGTTAATAGTTTGCCTCCTATGCCCAGGACATGGCTGAAGAGAGTCTTTGGACCAGTCCAACTACCCACAATGAATGAAAATAAAAAAGTAAAACATTTAATGTAGCTTGCTTGTTTTCCCATATTGTGACAACATAGCATGTGTGTAGTCTGGGGAGTGTGCATTGTATGTACTGATCTATTTTCCCTTGTTTAACTCCTAGTTGCAGCTGTGAGATTACTTTTTAAGTGCAGGTCCTGTGCTTTTCCTGTTTTTTATTTTTTAATTGGCATCAGACCAGGGTGTAAATGTTTTCTTTCTGATAATTTACTTCTGACTGTATGTATCATGGTAAGAACCTCACCTGCATTGGACATACCGCAGTTGTACTTACATGTTTCTGAATCCCAGGGGCAGTCTTTACGTCATAACTGTTATGTATGTGACCTGTACATGTTATACAATAAAATCACTGCACACATTGGAGCTTAAAGGCAGTCACCACTCATTGTTTGTACTCCATTAACTGGGCTCACAACTCTGTCTGTGAAGAACTATTTTTCTTTATCCAAACCAGTAGTTGTTTCCTACCATCTGCTGTCTGTACCTTTTCAGTCTTTTGTTCAGGATTACTCATTTGCATCTCCCAGACTTGATCTGATGAAGTCCCTCCCCCAAGTCGTTTGCAACTAGAAGAACTCTAGCTCCTCTGTTCTCTGGTCACATCATTTGCACTCCATCCCATTGGTGTTCATTGTGTTTCTAAGGGAGGTCCAATTTTTGACCAGAAAAGAGGAGTACAAAGAGTCATTAGCCAAGTTGTTAGCTTTTGTAACTATTAATAACATTCTGTCAGTGGATCTAAGATGTCCGTTTGGGTTATAAAGTTGGAGAATATTTTTCAAACTAGGGCATTTGTGTGAATAATAGATGAGTGTAGGAGAAATGACCAGTTGGGAAAATGTAAGGTAATGCCTTAGCTCTAACCACTGAAGTTGTTTAAGGCCAGACAGTGATGTATCCTATAGTGATGATTTGGGACAAATTTCTCCACCTTATTATAGTACTGTTCCATGAGTGAGAGTTGAGTGAATTGTTGAATGTGAAGTTGTTAAATCTCGCCGTTTATTCTCACTGATGGGTTCGGAGCCGATCCTCGGCTCCAACACAGCCAATAGCAAAGCTCAAGGTTTGCCAGTAGCTGAAGACCAAGCCCCTTATCCCATGATGCACTGCTGGAATTACCTCAGATCTAGTTTGCCGCGGAACAGATCTCGGTGTTCCAGAGAGCTCGGACCAATTTTATTGAATAGATTCGTCTATTTGCAAGGAGGGGGTTAAAATGGAAGACACTCGCACGGTGGGGGGGGGGGTCCGTAACAGCAGGGTGACAGAGGCCAATTTTCTGGTCAGCCCTACCAGCGCTCCTGAAAGGAGACCCGGCTCTGGAGACAGTTGGGGGTTGCTTATCTTTGTACCCAGTAGCCTGGCTAAGCATAACATCTGTACCTGGGTACAAGCATCATTTCCAGAGGGTATTTCATACCGTTCTCTTCCCCTCCCACTCCTATTAACAGAATCCCGGATGTTCCACCCAGTCTCAGGGAACAAGCATCTATAGAGGTCCGCAAGTTGCTAGAAAAAAAGAGTCATCCAGCCAGTGCCAGCAGACCAAACAGGATTCGGAACTTACTCAAGATTCTTTTTGGTTCCAAAGAAAACAGGGGACTGGAGACCTATCTTGGACCTCAGCAGACTCAACTAATGTGTAAAGAAAGAGAAGTTCCGAATGGTCATGCTTCAGGCCATTCTTCCCCTTTTAGGGAAAGGTGATTGGATGTGTTCCATCGATCTCAAGGACGCGTGCTACCACATAAAGATGGACAGACACTCCAGAGATCACCTGCATTTCCAGCTGGAAACCAATCACTACCAGTTTCGAGACCTGCCCTTTGGTCTCACTACAGCCCCCCAGAGTGTTCACCAAATGCATGGCAGTGGTCACGGCTCACCTGAGGCGTCTAGGATTCCAGGTGTTTC
The DNA here is from genome assembly GCF_019279795.1 of Protopterus annectens. Lineage (NCBI taxonomy): Eukaryota > Metazoa > Chordata > Ceratodontiformes > Protopteridae > Protopterus > Protopterus annectens. The sequence goes on from NC_056737.1 coordinate 88,715,302, forward strand.
CATATCTAGACGACTGACTCCTCACCGCCACCTCCAGGCAACAATTGATTCAGGCAACACAATCTACTCTGACACTCTGCCACCACTTAGGCATTACAGTCAACTTCAAAAAGTCTGCCTTGTCGCCATCACAGCATACCGTCTTTATAGGACCAGAGTTAGATACCTCAACCACCACTCTATGTCTTCCAGTCGAAAGGGTCTCACTTCTTCACCAGCACGTCAACTCATTGGTGTCGAAGAACAGAGCTACAGAGGCACAGGTCGTGAAGGTACTAGGTTTGATGGCGGCAGCAATTCTAGCCATTCCACTTGCAAGGATGCATATGCGAATTCTTCAATGGCTCTTGTTCGCTCAATGGTCTTACCAGAAATTGCCAATGAACCATATGATTCTCATCGCAAACTCTTGCAAGAGAGATCTTCGTTGGTGGTTGATGTCTCTTCATGTCACAATAGAAAGACCCTTTGTGCCCCCCCAGTAGCCACTGTGACCATGGACACTTCCGTGATAGGGTGGGGGGGCATTTTCAGAGAATGACTGCCCAAGGCACATGGACGGATCAAGAGTCACATCTGCATATCAATGATCTGGAGTTGAGAGCAGTACTTCTGGTGTTGCAGTACTTTCAGGACTTTCTTCCTCTAGGGACAATTGCAATTTAGACAGACAACATGTCAGTGTTCTGGTACTTGAAAAAACAGGGCGGAACCAAGTCTTATCCCCTTTGTCGAGAAGCCCTCAGGGTATGGCAGTGGGCTGTTTCATCCCAGCATTTTCTGTTAGCAAAGCACATACCAGGAAAATCCAACGTGATAGCGGACAAGCTGAGCAGGGCAATCCTGTTGCCTCATGAGTGGTCTCTCAACTAACACGTTGCTGCCATGATTTTCTGCAAATGGGGCCAGCCTTGCTGTGACCTCTTTGCCAGTCACATCAATACCAAATGCAGAAGCTGCTTTGCCCTAATACCACCTCCGGGACATCCCCCGAAAGACGGACTCGTACATGATTGGCCTCCCGGTCTCCTATATGCATTCCCTCCAATTCCATTGATACCCAGGTTTTTACAGAAAGCAAAGTTGCTGGGAAGGACTGTTATCCTTATAGCCCCCCATTGGCCTTGACAGATTTGGTTCCATGGATCCTGGACCCAGTTCCAGACCTCCTGATACACCCGTCAGGGGACCTCCATCCTTCATTGCAGTCTCTAAAGCTGACTGCTTGGCTGATCCACTTCCACAAATAGCCAGGCTTCATTCACTCTCAGATGACACAAGACAAATTCTATGGTCTTCTCATAAGCCATCGACCAGAAAACTATATCGCAGTAAGTGGAAAACGTTCTCCATTTGGGCCAGTATACAAAAAATTGACCCTTTCCGAGCTCCTTTGTCATCCATTTTAGAGTTTTTGACGAGGATTTTTAAGGAAGGAGCAGCAGCTGCCACAGTCCGTGTTCAGTTAGCCGCCATATCTAATTTCCACCTTGGATTGGATGGGTTAAATATTATGGCCCATAAGTTATCTAAGGTTTTTCTCAAAGGTGTTTTTCACATGAGGCCTCCTGTCAAAATCCCTTATTCTCCCTGGAATTTGAATTTTATGCTATCTCAAATAATCCCCCCCCTTCGAACCAGCATCATCTTGTGATCTCAAGTTTTTGTCCTGGAAAACTATTTTTTTAGTGGCCATTACTTCTGCCCGCAGAGTGTCAGAACTTCAAGCATTATCTATCAGACCTCCTTATATGATTTTCCATGCTGATAGAGTATCTCTCAGAACAAACCCCTCCTTTTTGCTTAAAGTCTGTTTTGAGTCTAATATCAATCAGGTCATTGAGTTGCCAGTCTTTTTTCCCATCCATTCCAACAAATTAGAATACATGCTGCACAAACTTGATGTGCACAGATAGTTCAGATTTTATCTTGATAGAACTAAGGATATTAGAAAATCAGATCAACTTTTTGTATCCTTTTCGGAAGCCAGAAAAGGTAGACCAGTGACTAAAACAACCCTTTCAAAATGGTTGTCGGATTGTATCTCATTTGTTCATGCAACTGCTAACATAGTAAAGGCTCTTTCAACCAGAGCCGTTTCTACGTCTTCTGCTTTTCAAGCTAAAGTGCCCCTTGATAACATTTGTGCTGCAGCCACTTGGTCTAAGCCTCATACTTTTATTACTCATTACAAAGAAGATAAGGCTTCCAGGGGCAGGTCTTCCTTTGGCTCTACGGTCCTGAAAAATGTACTCCCGTGAGCCACCCAGGATTGAGGGACCTAGGGCTGCTACCCATCAGTGAGAATAAACGGCGAACAACTTCACATAAAGAAGTTATGTACTCACCATAACGTTCCATGTGAGTTGTTTATCTCGCCTTTATTCTCACGTCCCTCCCTCCAGCCCCCTCCTGGCTGACAGTTGACCTAGAGGCTAGTATCATCCTGGTTGTTCAATACTACTTCTTCCTTCTTGGGGAGTGCACCCTTTACAGGGGTATATATACACGCAGCAAACAAGATCTGAGGTAATTCCTGCAGTGTATCATGGGATAAGGGACTTGGTCTTGAGCTACCGGCAAACCTTGAGCTTTGCTATCGGCCGTGTCGGAGCCGAGGATCGGCTCCGAACCCATCTGTGAGAATAAAGGCAAGATAAACAACTCACATGGAACGTTATGGTGAGTACATAACTTCTTTTTAATCAAGATGGCAGCAGAGTAAAGTAGTGTAGGGATGAGAAGGGATTGAGTGATACTTTTTCTGGCCATTATCTGGGGTTTTGTTTGACTCTACAGTGTCCACTTAGCTTTAGGTGGTAGTTTTTTTCTGCTTGTTTTATGTGATGATAAAATTTTAAGCTTTCATCAACAGTCACTCCTAGAAGCTTAGTTGGACTTCGTAGTTCTTTGTTGGTGGTGTTAGAGGAACTGATGTTTTTTTTTTTTTTTTTGTCATTTGAATTCTTTTGGGTAAATAGGATCAGTTTTATTTGATTAAGGTTAAGGGGGTGACTTTATATCAGACAGCTAGGCCTCTATGGTGGAGAAAGACTCTTGGGTAAATTGTTTTAATTTAGCTGTGCTTTTAGCAGAACAGTTGATTGGACTTGTCTTACTACTGTATGATAGTGGTTTGTTTAGAGGCTAGGTGGAGATCATTAATAAATATGTTGAGCAACAAGAGATGTAAAATGGATACTTGAGGGGCACTCACTGTAATGGAAAAGAAAGGGGAGATGTAATTTTGCCATTTTATTGCCTGTTGCCTATTCAAGAGGTAACTAGAGAAACAAGATAGTAGAATTTCATGTATTCCTATGCATGCTGGTTTTTGAAGCAAGGCGGAATGGCATGTTGATAACTTTGGATAAATATAGGAAAAGCACTGAGACTTAGTTCCAAGAGTTTGATGGTTTTGGTTAAGAAATGTTATAAAACTAAGGAGAGCTGTACATGTAGTATGAAAAGGACAGAAGCCACACTGTGTAGGGTAAAGGAGGCAGTTGTCAGTGAGGAAGCTGAGGAGTTAAGACTGGTTGCACTTCTCCAGATTTTTTGGAAGTGGAGAGAGTATGGCTGTAGAGATAAAATCTAAGACCTTATTTGAGTTTCTAGCTCTATGAAAAGGAAGAATGCAGCACCTTTCCCACAGGGTTGGGACATAGCTTTCAGTGATGAAGTTGATGACAGAGATAGAAAAAGCTAGGACTACAGTAGGTATTTTTAGTACACAATTGGTATGTTATTGGGGCATGGATGGTAGGTGTTAAGGTTAATAGTTTTTGATTGTAGAAATTGTGACTGGTTTGAGTCCTAGTGTTTTGGGATCTGACAAGAAAGGAGGGAAACTTGTGCCTGCCTGTGCCACTGGTATACTAAGAGAGGTTATAGATAAGATGAAGTAGCTTTTGAATTCACTGGCTGTGATGTCAGTATGGTTAGATGACGTAGGTGTAGGATGTGTTGCTGTTCCAGGTTTTAACAGCTGGCTGATTGTAGTCCAAAAAGCATTGTTTTTTTTTTTTTATAATTTGCTGCCTGTATATTAATTTAGTAGTTTTTTATCAGTTTTTTAATGGAGTTTCTGAGGTGTTTATAGTACTGATGGACAGCTATGGTTTTAACTTGCTTCATTCTTTTTCCAGGCTATGTCTGTCTCTTTCATGAGCAGTTTAGTAATTTTTGAAAGCCATGGTTCTGGAGTTGATTTATTTCTTTTGGCTCTTATTGAGGCTAGTTCATTTAGTATGTTGAAGAAAACTGAGATGAACAGAGCTACAGTTTCATTAAGGGGAAGGATTTGAAGAGCATATCAGCTGACTGGTTTTAGTTCTCTAATGAATTTGTCTTTACTAAAGGATGAGAGGATGTACTGATGCTGTTTTTGATTAGCTTCATGATTCCTTACTGCAAAAGTGGGTATGTGATTACTTAAGATATCGGGTAAGGCACCTGTTGAGAGATTTTTTGGGGAGAGTTAAAGAAAATTCAGTCTAATCTTGTGGTATTTTAAATAAGCTGAGTGAAACCATATAGATTAATGACATTAGAAGGACTGTTATTGTCAATAGAAAACAACCAAAGCCAGTTGTAAAAGACCCCAACTTTAATACAAGAAACTGTAAAAGCTCCAGTGTCACGACCAAAAGGCCTTTAAAGAAAAAAACACCCTCAAACAATTAAATACATCATCATATTAAAAAATCAGCAAATCAGAATTATAATTGAATTAAACAATCAATTAAAAAACAATTAAAAACACCAATAACCTTTCACTTACAGAAATGTTTGCCAGTTGCATTCTAAATTAAAGCCATCGAGGATCAACCTTCCATTTTTCAGAATAAATAAACTCTCTTTAAAAAGTAATTTTTGTTTTAAATCGGTATCCATGAAAGCTTTCATATTTTCTAATATAGTACCCTGAAGAAGTTTTTCATTCTCACCATGACATAAAGAAAAATGCATGGCAACCGAACCTGATAAACCTTCCAACATAGGAAAACAAGTTAAAAAAATCTAGAGGTGTTACTGCTCAAAATCAGGAGACTAAACAAGAAACTCCATTCCCTACAAGCTCTCCTCACCCTGGAGAATGTAGGCTTCTGTGCAGTTACTGGACATGTTAAAAGCCACAAGGACCACTCTGGCAGTGCTGGACTATAATGCCTTCCACACATTTAGACCAATTACTGCACAGGAAGGGACAAAAGGTGGAGGGGGTGTTAATTTATGTCAAAACAAGCACACACCAATTCTAGTCAAATAGTACAATGTGCTTGAGCTTCGCCATGTTTAAATTATAATACACAAAGTCTCAGACCATATCCTTGCAAGTCATAGGTCCCCCTGTATGACATAAGCAATCCATAACACATTCTTATACATATTGAGGACGCTCCTCATTTAAACCAACACCATACTCACAGGCATTTTAAGTATCCCACTATAAACTGTGAATCGTATATAACCCTAAACATACAGGCACAGAGATTCCAGGACTTTGTAAGCACAAAGCCCTGCATCACCCACTCCATACGCCCACTAGGTATGCTAACATCCTTGACCTGATCCTTACAAACATGGGAGAATGTTGACAGCTTCTCCCACCCACCACCCCCAGTTTAGACTATAAAGCTGTCTCCTTTGAAACAAAAATAAAACACATGATCCCAGCTAACCCTGGAAGTTTTAGATATTAATCTAAGGCAAATTTCCTACAATTAAGTAACACCCTAGCAAAATGTCAAGTCCTAAACCATGAGAACACCATCGCCTATGTGGAATTGTTCATAAAATCCTTGTATAATCATGTTAACAGACATACCCTCCCAAAACAAGTATAGGACCATCTCAAAAAACTGACCACCCTGGTGGAATCCTAAAATCAATAGGTTGTATAACAGACTTCACACTTCCCATGAAATACTCTCACCCATAACTTCCCCCTAGCTATCACTAGGGAACAGGTCCTCACTGCACTGATGGACCTTGGTAGTCCAACGCTATAGTAACCTAACATCCCTTGGATCTGCTGACAAAATGTTGTTAAACGTTAGTAAAGCCCAAAACACTTATGGCACCTCCCTTTTTTCCCATGCAATAGCCAAGCAATGGAACTCTGTTCCACAACATATTCTCTCCATCAGTAACACACTAGCATTTAAACAGACCCTAACAGAATATTTCTCTAAACAAAGGCTCTGCTCCTGTACTAACCCAGGCTAAACACCTCAACCCACAAATATCTACATCCACGTTCCACCTTCCTTTCTTAGTATCTCCCGGCTTTTTGAATCTGTAGCCCCAAATGTCTGCATTTACCTTCTACCTTCCTTTCCTAGTATCTCATGGCTTTTTGAATCATTCTCCCTAAATAATTGCAGAAAAGAATGATGTATGGAAAACTGATATAGTCTGAAATGTTTTTGACAGTTGCACATAATCGTTAATTATCTTTCAATATGGCTAACTTTGATACTCCTGATTTTTAACACTTGGGTAAGAACTTGGAATTGTTATTCCTGTATATGACCTATAATTATTGTAACATGCATATGTCATTTGTAAATTCTATTGTAATCTACCTTGGAGCTTTTCTTTCCGGGTCTCCGCTGAAAATGGGATTCTGGCCCAGCCGCTACCCAGTTAACAAATTAAATAAATTAATAACTATATAAATGAAAGGAAGAAAATAATGACAAATTTTAGGGAGTGCAATGCCCAGCAAAGAAAAAAAAACCTTCTTTTGTCAATCTAAACAGTTAACTCAGATGGCTAATCAAGACTACCAAAGCCAAATCTGACATTAAAATAGCCTTCCAGCACAAGGACAGTCATATGGCTTTCTTCACGTATGTCCACAGCCTCAAAAGTAGTACACAACAGTGTGCCAGATTAATTGTAAATGGAGCTACAGATACTGAGGCATAAGATATAGCAGATCTACTGGCCAACACATTTTGATCCAGTTTTAGCCCCCCCCCCCCCACTCCCCAACACCTCCCATAAAATACCCTCATCCATAGCTCCCCCAAGCTATCACTAGGAACAGGTCCTCACTGCAGTGATGAACCTCGATAATATCCCAGGATGCCTCCTTAGTAGCATGAAACATTACCTATCAAGGCTACTAGAATCACTGTTTAACTGTAGCCTTCAGACAGGCTTCTTGAGCAAATTGAGGACTCCAGATGTCATCCATTTCCCAAAGGGCTGACCATTTGCAGCCACATAAATATGACTAGTGTCATATACAAAACCATGGAAAGCATTATCATGGAAATAATAAACAATGACATAGGAAAGCTTCAGACACTAGAGCCAACCCAGGTTGGTTTCGTCACTGACAGGTCAAGCCTACTTAACATGGTAGACGTCTTTGAGAAGGTCACTAAAACAATGAATGAGGGCAAAACAATGCATACTGCCTACATTGACCTGGACAACGCATTTGACACAATACTCCACATGGGCATTGTAGATAGATTCATAAAATTTGTTATAAACCTCTTGTCATGATAGCCAGCTAGCTCAAACATAGGAACCAAGAAGTTAAGGTAAGGGAGTCTGGCTTGGTGCTGGGGCCACTCCTTTTTGGCATCTACTACTCTGAAGTCAAGATGAACATCAAAGGCCTCTGCCTACCCAAGTTTGCAGATGATTGCAAACTAGACCCAGTCATAGAATTCCCCCCAAAGACACAAATACCCTCCAAGGAGTGACACAGACCAGTAACTGGTGCCAGAGCTATGATCTAAAACTTAATGTCAACAAATGTGTAGTAGTATCCTTTGGAAAGATGACACCCCCCCTCCGGAAACTACCACACTGATAATGCACCTCTAAGAATAGACCTCGTGGTCAGGGAATTGGGAACTGTTGTGGATAGTAGCCTGGCCTTTGATCATTGTGTATTTATGGTAGTAAGGAAATCATTCTATATTGCTCAAATTATAAGCAAAGACATGGCATCTAGGACCAAAGAGGTCATTGTTTTACTGTACTTGGGCCTCATCAGACCAGTCATTGAATACATCACTCCCTTTGGTGTGTACATGGCCAGGAATATACAACAACTGGAGCATCCACAGATATTCCACCCAAAAAGAATACAGGGCACACAGACCTCCTCAAAGCACTGTCCCTGTATTCAGTCTCCTACAGACTGCTAAGACCGTCTTTGCCTGGCCTGCAAAACATCATCTGATCCCAATCTGATGGATCTTTTGCACATCCACAAAACAAATAGCATCATAAATGTCTGAACTAGGGACCTAAATCTCATCTGCAACATAAATAGGACATGTTGGAAGGACAGGTATGAGTCTCAAAGACTACCCTTCTGTGGAGCAGAATTCCTATCCACGTGAAGCAGAGTTCTTCCCTAACCCAATTCAAGCATAACTTGGACCAATGGATGAGAAATCGGAAGTTTACCCCTGGTCTGTCACCTATTCCTCTGTTAGACAGAGGCAGCCTTTAAATGCTTGACCACTCATGCTAAAGTCTGTATACACCTTTAAAATAACCCTAGGGTATCAATACTTGTCAGATACATTTGGGAAGCATGTCTAGGCTTAACCCCCCCCCCGAAGTTGTTAGCCTAGTAATCACCTACGAACCTAACATTAAATATTTGTGTGTACTGCTCTGTCTAGTTACTGGTCTATGCTTCTGAAATACCAGTAGTGTCAGCTTTCTCATTTTGTGTCATTGCTTGCAGCTTTCCCATCTTCCTACTTTTGCACTGGTAAGTATACTTCTCAACTCTGCTCCAGTTTACTCTTCTTAATTCATTTATTTTACGTTCTGAATACCTACATTCCTTTTGTGCATTTTTGATGTTCTGTTCTTCTTCTATGGCCATTTAAAGGTATGAGCATTCAGTTATAACTTTTCATCCCAGCACTAAGCACCACTTTCCATTCTGGGCTAAGTTAGAATCTGTCCCAATTAATCCATCCTTCTAACAGCCCAAAGCCCTTTTACCTTTTGCAGTTCCACATCCTGTCATTGTTCTCCATAATTCTTTTTTTTCTTTGTGAGCTTGCTACTAGCACAGTTAAGATGTGGGTAAAGTTACCTGCAGCTTCCCTCTCCAGCCTTTTGACATCTTCAGTTGTCTCCACTGACAGTTCTTTGCTGCTTGTGCCACTGTCTGTACTTATTACATCCCTTCCTGGATGCATCTAATCCCTTTTCTATCTCTCCCTAAGAGATCTCTGTATAGTATTGCCTTCATTTTGTGTCTACATCTCCCATTTTCTCCCCTCACATGTCTCTGTGCCACACCACTTGTCTAAACTCCTCTAGTGACCTTAGACCATGTTTGTCTCTCTCTCTTGTCAGTTCCAGTCACTCAGTGGTTGCATCCTTGGAGCTTAAAAACACAACTTTATTCCACACAGTAAAACAAAAACTTGACACTGTGACCACTTGTGTTCACAAGGTTCAGAATCTTGAGTGCAGTAGGCCAAGGTGTCATTGGAACCATATTTTGACTTAAGAGCCTTTAGGTGATTTGTATGTGAAGTTATCCTTTCTCATATCTTGTCTTCCTTGACCATACAAACTTCTGGCACACTCATCTCATCTGCCATCAACTGCTCTTTTCCATTCTTGGTTTGCTTATCATGCTGGCCTGGATACCACCTAGATAAATGTTGAAGATTGCTGTCTCTGCTATGCTGGGGATGTCCAGTACCGGGGAATAAATGGGCTGTAATACATGTAGGGAGAGACATGATACTTAGCAAGTAAACAATGTAATTGAGTGTGGAAACCAAAAGTACCTGCCTACCCTTGGTGCTTTGCAGATGTACAAGAAAATGGAATAAAACAGTAAATCACCAACTCTTGCCTGACATTACTGGCTTAAGGTCATTCCTTGTGCAAACAGTCTCTCTTAGTAGTGCTGTCCTGTGCTCACATAGTAACCTGCATTTGGAGAAAGCTTGACTGGTACCTGCACTTTTTGAGGAAACTTTGCTTGGTCAGAAAGCTTACTGTTTTAGGTATGTTGGACACAAGATCTTTTGCTGATGAGCATGCTTTATGCAGAGCACTTTCCACCAGTACCAGCCACCATCTGACGACCATTATTAAGTCTTTTCTTTTGCTGATTATGAACTTGTGGAATCTAGTAATTCAGATTTCTACAGTCTTCTCATATACTTTTAACTCCTGCATTACCTGAAAAATATTTTATATAATTTTGATTTCCTATTTTGGCATTTCTCACTTTATTTTCCTTAAGTTATTTAGACTCCTGTTCCTCTTTATCTTTTCTTCACAACTGTCGCAGTGTCCATATTAATTCCTTACATAAGTGTTGTATACTGTTTACCAATTTTCCTCCACAACTTTTGCTAATTATCACATTCTTGTCTCCTGGCCTCCTTTTTTATTTATTTATTTATTTTTTTTTTGCCTGATTCATTTACTTTTTATTTTCTTGTAGCTTACAATAGGTGATAAGTGAAGTTAATGTTAATTTGTATCCTGTGACTTCCTCATAATGATAACAGATATGTGCTTTAATTGTTGGGTCTTTTCTCCCAATGTTTCTTCTCAAAGCGTACTCTGCCCAAATGGACTTTCCCAGTTACCAAACAAAATAAACGTTTATGCTTGACATGAACAGAAATTCTTGGTTTCATATAGGAAACCCAAAACGTCTGAGTGTTCTACTCCCTTCATTAGGTCTGCAAATCATAAATTAATCCTGCACGACCAATTCTCAACGTTGTCAGTCTTGTTCCAGTGTGGACTTTGACTGATGCAATGGCCTTAGCTGTCTTCTTATTCCTATGCCTGTGATCATTGCCTAACTGGACCTTAAAAAAATAGGCTGATTGCCTCCAGCTTAGTCTTGAATGTGTCAAAGCTCATTTTTATTTCTCTAGTACCTTGAAATACCTCTTGAAGTACCATGGAGATTTCTTACAAGTTAGCTTTAATCTTGCTTAGTTTTTGGAATGATAAATCTGTAGCTAAGTCAAAACATTCAATAGGTGGGCTAGAAAAATGGATGCAGGACTGTGATTCAAAACCTTTCATGTGCTGCAGACCTAATAGCAACACTTACACACAGCTAAGCTACAGCACTAAAACCACATCAGTTTCAGCAGGTAAACTTCAAAGGCAGCAGGGCACTGCTGAAATACAGTCTGTTAGATCAAGTCATTGTTACAGTATGTACATGCTTCAGGGAAGGCAAAGCAAATCATTATGCTTCTTGCCAGTTCTACAGTGGCCTCATCGTAAAACAGTAGGTGTTCAACATCTGTTTCCTGGTCTCATTATTAGCAGTCAACCTTCATCTCCCAGTTTTATTTATCTTGTCCTTCGTTATATTTGTCTTTATGAAGCAGAACTAAGAATAATTTATTTAACGGTGGTTAATGTTATAGTTTAGAAGCTTCCTGAGGGGCAAAGATGACTGTTTTTGCAGTTGTTGTGCAGGGTCTTTACTGGCATAGGAAAACTTGCCTTGAACTAAGAATAATTTATTTAACGGTGGTTAATGTTATAGTTTAGAAGCTTCCTGAGGGGCAAAGATGACTGTTTTTGCAGTTGTTGTGCAGGGTCTTTACTGGCATAGGAAAACTTGCCTTCAACAGTGTCTAGTGAACTTGCCTACAACCTGAAGAAGAGGCAGTCACTTCTTATACTAATTGATCTGAAGTAGTTAACTTCATTTATCTGTAACTTATGGGTATTGGGATCTATATTGGATCCGAGCCGGCAACATTTTATCAAGCATCTGCTCCAAGCTCCTCCCCTTACCCATAATCCCTCACCTCTCCTATCTTCCTTCAGATCTCATTTGCCGCTTCATGCATACGCATCATGATCTCTGTAGCTCCAAGTTGGGTAGAGTAAGTGGAACTTCTGATTCTTAAGTTAGTGTGTGAGAGTAGTTGTTTGTGATAGCCCTTCCTCCCTTTCGACTTGTTGGTTTGTTAAAAAAAAAAAAAAAAAAAAAAAAAAAAAGGGTAGTTAGAAAGTTTGAGTTTCTTTCTTGAAAAGACTAGGCCTAGCCAACCCCTGGGTGTGTGTGTGTGCCTAGTTTAGCGTTTGGCTCAGTGGAGTGTGTTATGGCTGACCAGTCTAAACCAATGTTCAAGAAATGCACAGAGTGTGGCCACAAGCTTTCACTGGCTGATGGCCACACTTTCTGTGTTATTTGCCTTGGTATTCCCCATCTTAGTTTGCCATGTGCTGTGTGTGCAGGGTTCAATCCCAGAGCCCTTAAGGAGAGGAAGGTAAAACTGGTAGCCAAGGGCCTGCTACCAGTTTCTGCCTTAGAGATGGCCTCAACATTGGCTCCTGTAGCCGACCAACCCCCCCCCCCCCCCAGGCTGGGACTCAACCTCCCTCTAAGCCTGCTGAGGCGGGGACAAAAGCTATGGACAAGGACAAAAAAGAGAGAGAGAGAAAAGGGTAGAGAGGTACCGCAAGCAATCTCCTGAGTGGGAGCCTTTTCCCAGTCCACCTGTGAAAGTTGTTAGGACCACTTCTCCTCAGCTCCATTCCCCGAGGTTCTCCCCGGAGCCGATGGAGCCCTTGGATCGGAGGCCTTCTTCAAGGTCATCTCACAGGACCAGATCCGAGTTAGTCACCTCCTCGCAGTCGACTCTGAGTCTATCGGAGCTTGATGTGGACAGGATGATGCGGAGATTTATTCGGACCCAAATCCAAATGGGAGTCTTGCCAGGCCCCTCTCCGGACAGAGAAGGGGACCTCTGTGCCCTTCTTCCATCCTATCTATCCTTCCCCGATCTGACCATTGGTCTCGGGGTTTATGGATTCGAGGATCCTCTGAGATGGGGGTTCGGCACTGACGGTTCCTCCAACCTCGATGCCGGCCATTACCTTGAGTTCCTCGGATCAGACTTATTCGGATCCGAGCAACTCTTGGGGCCAAGAACAGGGAGCCGAATCAGAGGGAACGGAGGTGTCTTCAGTTCCGACTTTGTCGGATTTGAGCCGTTCCTTCGAAACTCTGGCTACCATGGCCTCGGCCCCGATCCTCATGACAGAGCTGGGGTGAACTTCTTCCTTGTTGGTTGCCAAGGAAGTGCGCTCTCCTTCTGCCTTTGACGTGGTGGAGAGGGTTCTCTTCCAGGGATTGAGACCCCAGCCCATTGCCATGGACTCCTCCCAGGCTGCCTTGGATTTGGTCACGACTCCCATTAGCTTGTCCCAGGGACAGGCCATGCCAGAGGACCCCCAGGTGGATCCCATCATGGAACCCCCTAGGACTTATGAGCCCTCTTCAGAGAGTCCCGCTGAGGAGGCCCTATGTAAGCATTCATGTAAGAAGAGGCACATGGACTCCCCCGAGTCCCTCACAGAAGATACTGACTTGGATGAAGGTGAGGGTTCCCCCAGGTAACCTCCCAAGGATGTCTCCTTTGGAGACATTATGGAAATCCTCCACCAGGGGGGAGGTTGGTCAGCCCCAAAACCCTTAACGGAGGAGACAGTATTCTTGGAGGCCTTTGGCATGGGCCTATCTACATCCTGGGTGTCCCCTCCTGCAGATCCATTAGTGGATCTTATCAACATGCAGGCATGGAAGGAGCCTGACACCATAGAGCCAATACACAAATACCCAGACAGGATCCTTTCTCTGGTGGTGGCGGCTGCCACCAAGAGAGAACTGGCTCAGGAAAGTTCTAAGGTCCACCCTCCGGACGAAAGTCTAGGGCGGTGGACTGCTTTGGGAAGTGAGTTTTTTCTTCAGCCACATTTTCCATACAAGCACGGAATTATTTTGCATACATCATTCGACTCCAGCTAGACCTGGTCACGGAATTCGCTGCATCGCCCCCCCCCCCCCCGAGTACTTGTCGCCAGAGGACAAGCGGCTGTTCTTGGTGAAAATGTCGACTCTGAAATCCATTTCTAACATGTCCATGCGTCTTCTTTCCCATGCCATGGAAGGACCGGCTAGGTTGGCCGGGACTGGCGTATCTATGAGGCGGCACGCCTGGCTCAGACTCTGTCAATTCACAGATCCCTTCAAGGTGTCTTTCATGAATGCTCCCTTTGACAGTTCCTCCCTTTTTGGGAAGACAGTTCGTGACATGTTAGTCCAGAGCGAGAAGGACGGGAAGACTGTCTGCCGTCGGAGTCCACTTTTCTAGCCCTCAAAGATCCTTTTCTAGGAATCAGAGAGGGCAGAAGAAGATGTGGTTCCAAAAATCTCAGTTTTCCTGTGACACTCTGGACAGCTCATCCCGTAGAGGCAGAGGGAGACGAGACAGACACCACCGCAGAGGCAGAGGGGGTCCGTGGAACTTTGGGTCGAGGGAGACCTGAGGTGTTGCCCGACTGTCCTTCTCTGGAGACAGTCGGGGGAAGATTGTCATTGCACCTAACGGCTTGGGAGTCCATCACGACGGACCGTTGTGTGCTCCAAATAATATCCAGAGGATACTCCACCCCATTCATCGCCCCAGCTATACAATCAAAGCAGCTGCCAGATGTCCCACCTGCTCAAAGGGAGGCCACAGCACATGAAATTTCAAAGCTGCTTTACAATTGGGCTATCGAATCGGTCCCCCCAGCTCAGTCCAGATTAGGCGTTTGCTCCAGGTTCTTTTTAGTGCCAAAAAAGACGGGGACCTCAGACCCATATTGGACCTGTCTACCCTGAACCTGTCGGTAGCCAAGCAGAAATTCCGGATGGTCACCTTACAGTCCATCCTACCTTATCTCCGAGGATGCAACTGGATGTGCTCGATAGACCTCCAGGATGCTTACTACCACATCAAGATTTGCAGAAGCTCTAGGAGATTTCTTTGCTTCCGGCTGGGAGCCAATCATTTCCAGTTCAGAGCCCTACCCTTTGGTCTCACCACAGCCCCGGGAGTGTTTACCAAAGTTATGGCAGTAGTAGCGGCTCACCTGAGGCTTCAGGGAATTCAGGTGGTTCCTTAACTAGACGATTGGCTCCTCGCTGCTACCACCAAGTGTCTACTTTGCATGGCCAGAGACTCCTTCATGCATCTTGCAGTCAATCTAGGGATCACCATCAACATCTCCAAGTCCTGCTTAAATCCGACATAGACCTTGGACTTCATAGGGGCATGGTTGGACACTTTACTTTTACAAGTTTTTCTCACTCAGGACAGGATCCAGAACCTATGGGCCTATGTGTCAGTGATCCTCGGCCCCAGGACATCAATGGCGAGCGACATTCTCCGTGCCCTAGGTTCCATGGCAGAAGCAATTTCAATTTTATGATGTGCGTGCCTTCACATGAGGGTGCTTTAGTGGACCTTGACAGTTCAGTGGTCTTGGTTAGACCTCCCTATGGACTACCCTATACGGATCAGCAAAGCCTGCAAGACTTCTCTTCTTTGGTGGCTCCATTTGCTGGAAATCTTGGCAGGTCGCCCATTCTCAACATCCCCAGCCCAAGCCACAGTGGCCACGGACACCTCCCAGCTCGGGTGGGGGGGGGGCACTTTTTGGGAAGGACAGTGCAAGGCACGTGGTCCCAAACTGAGACCAGATAGCATATCAATGTTCAGGAGAGGGCAGTGCTTTTAGCATTGCAAGCCTTTCACACTGTTCTTCCCCCGGGGATGATTGCAGTTCAGTCGGACAACATGTCCATTGTCTGGTACATCAACAAACAAGGAGGGACCAGATCTTACCCTCTCTGCCGTGACGCCATGAGAGTGTGGGAGTGGGCGATTTCCACCAATTGGTTTCTGATTGCAACGCACATCCCAGGCCGCTCCATCATTTTAGCAGACAGATTGAGTTGGGCTATTCTAATGCCATGCGAGTGGTCTCTGAAACAGTAGCGGAGGAGATCTTCCTAGCGTGGGGTCACCCTTGCTGCGATCTCTTTGCATCTCCTTCCAACGCGAAGTGCAGCGAGTTCTTCACTCTAATCCCTTCCCCAAGGGACTCCCCCAGAGATGCTCTAGTCCATGCTTGGCCTCCCGGGTTACTGTTTGCCTATCCCCTGCTACCTCTAGTTCCGAGGTTTCTTCAGAAAGCATACCAACTGGGGTGCAAAGTGATCCTCATTGCCCCATTCTGGCCTCGTCAAGTGTGGTTCCCCTTCCTCTGGTCTCATGTTCTAACTCCTCCACAGATTCTAGATCCATGCCCGGATCTCATATCCCATCCCTCGGGCATCAGTCTGCCTGACCTGGACAGCCTAAAGATGACGGCTTGGTTGCTCCAGTTCCCCTGATCACTGGGACTCCTGGTTTATCATCTTCAGTAAAGAGTATTATGGTGGCATCCCTCATAGCTTCCATTAGGAAGGTTTATCGCAGCAAATGGAAACGCTTCTCTGTTTGAGCTTCTCAGAGAAACATAGTTCCATTTACTGCCCTGATTCCTGCAGTCTTTGGAGTTTTTGTCATATATTTTCCAACAAGGGTCTAGTTCCTCCACAGTGAAAGTACAAGTGGCAGCCATATCTAATTTTTATATTGATGAAAATTTGAATGCTCTGGCCTCCTTGAGATTGTGCAAGGCCTTTCTAAAAGGTACTTTTCTCTTGCGTCCCCTGGTTAAGAATTCTGTCCCTCCTTGGGACCTTAACTTAGTTCTGCAGGCATTGGTGGCAACCCCTTTTGAACCAGCAGTGTCAGTAGACTTAAAATTTCTGTCCTGGAAGACAGCCTTTTTAGTGGCCATTGCTTCCGCTAAAAGGGTTTCTGAGATCCAAGCTTTGTCTGCCGTCCCCCCCTACTTGATTTTTCATAAAGACAGGGTTTTGCTTCGCAAGAACCCTTCTTTCTTACCGAAAGTGGCTTCTGAATCTAACATTAACCAGATGATTAATCTGCCTGTGTTCTTTCCAAATTTCCAGAACAAGGGTGAATATAAGCTGCACTTGCTAAATGTTCATAGACAGCTTTGTTTCTATCTACACAGGACTAAGCAATTTCGTAAGTCTCACCAGTTATCCCTGTCCTTTTCTAGACCCTTTTTGGGCAAGGTCATTTCCAAGGTGTCCTTAGCCAGGTGGATTACACAATGTACAAAAATTGAAAAAAAAAAACTGGTAAAACAAAATAAAACCGACCAGCACCAAAAAGTTAAACGCTCTGATGATGCCCAGGATAGTGAGTGGGTGAAAGCGCTTAGTGGATTTTATATGTTTGCCTTACCCAGTGAATGTTTAACTTTTTGGTGCTGGTCGGTTTTATTTTGGATTACACAATGTATACTGCAAGTCTATAGGGATAAAGCCCTATACCCACCTAGTCCTGTTAAAGCCCATGCCACCAGATCTATGGCAACTTCTGCTGCTTTTTGGTCTAGGGTTTCTCTGGATGATATCTGTGCAGCAGCGACCTGGGCAAGGTCACATACATTCATCTCTCATTATAAGTTGGATTTGATCTCTAGAGGGAGAGCGTCCTTTGGCTCTGCAGTGCACTCAGGAATATCCTTCCATGAGGGCCTCCCAGGAGTTTTGGTAGCTGGGGACACAGGTTGCAGATAAATGAAGTTAACTACTTCAGATAAAGAAGTTAAATACTCACCATAATGTTCCATCTGAGTAGTTATACTTAATTTTCTGCAACCGTCCCTCCCTCCTTCCCCCCGAACCTGTTCTAGGTTAACATTACTGAGTTGCTAATAGTTTGGTTAGTGGCAAACACGATGTGAGGGAAGATAGGAGAGGTGAGGGATTATGGGTAAGGGGAGGGGCTTGGAGCAGATGCTTGATAAAATGTTGCCGGCTTGGATCTGATATGGATCCAAATACCCACAAGTTGCAGAAAATGATGTATAACTACTCAGATGGAACATTATGGTGAGTACATAACTTTTTTTTTTTTTTTTTTTTTTTTTTACAGGTCTTGGTACATGTAGACTGCTAACAATTTACTGGCGTTAAACAGAGACATTAGCCTTCTTTTCTACTGGCTTTGTCAACATTTTCCTACAGATTATTTAGTTCTGTAGTGCTTAGCATATCACTGCTTATTTGAACTATTTTTTTCTGAAATTGTTGCTCTTTTGCTTGCTGCAGCATAGACTAGATTCAGACCTGCTGAATTTGGTTCTGTTTGTATAACTTGAGAACTAAACCAGGCCATCTTTTGTTGGAGAGGGTTCCCCTGCACCCTAGTGGCAGGAGTGTGCAGTTAAAACTTGTATGATTTAAGGTTGTTGGGATAGGGATCAGTTTTAAGCTTTTTTATTGGCTAATTTGTTTAAATCAGTTTGCTCTCGTTTGCTACATAAGCACTGCATTTGCACAGGTTTGCACTTGTTTTAGCAAAGCTCCATAGAATTTGGAGACCGGCTACTGTTCTGCTGTATTTATCTGATCAATCCAAAGCATCTGCTGATCTCTGCAAAACGTGAGTAGAATTTTTCATTGTGTATTGCACTTTTGAACTGCATTTTTTTTTTACAATGTCACTGCTTATTTGAACTGTTTTTTTCTGAAATTATTGCACTTTGCTGTAGCATAGACTAGTTCTATCTGTATAACTTGAGCACTAAACCAGGCCCTCTTTTGTTGGAGAGGGTAAACCTGCACCCTAGTGGCAGGAGTGTGCAGTTTAGAATTCATCTGGTTGAAGGTTGCTGGAACAGGGATCAGTTTTGAACTTTTTTATTGGTTAATTTGTTTAAATCAGTTTGTTGTTGTTTGCTACATATTTTTGCTTTTGTTTGGTATATAAGCACCACATTTGCGCGGGTTTGCACATCGCACATTGCTAAGAAGAGGTGGACACCATTGGCAGGTATAGATGCAAACTCTTCTGCCTGCAAATTTTCCCTTAGTACTCTGCTGGTTTTCCATCTGTGAGTTCTCACGATTGTCCCTCACTGACAGGTGATAAATTCAGCGAAGCTCTTGAGGTATTAACACAGATCCTACCTACTAGCCCTTCATATTTTTCCTGTCTTCTACTTTACCTAGTCTTTCCTGTCCTCTCCCTGTTTTCTGACCATGTCAACTTACCTAGCAATATGGACAGACAATTTCCCAGAGTTTCTTCAGCCAGCCTGGTCAACATGAGCATCTTGAGGCAGTGTAGCTATTGCCTCATGTAGTCTGACAACCCACTTCTTCTAGTCCACAGAAATTCATTATATGAGAGATGCATCTGTATCAAGAACCTAGAGTCCAAGCTCTTGTCCGGTCACCAGTCAGTTCATCTGATACTAAGCAGGTTTTCAACATAGACAGCTCACCTCCTGCACCTACCAAATCAACACATAAACCTACATATGCTGAGGTCCTTACTAGAAGCTTACCTAAACATCAGAGACTTCCCAAACACAAACAGAAGCATGATTCACATAATACATCTTCTGCAGAACATAGTACACATAATGTATCACACACCAGTGTCTTACCAGTCAAGCCCCTAAGGCATAAGATAAAAACAAAATCTTAGTCATAGGCAACTCAATTGTGAGACACACAGATGTCCCTCTCACCAGGTTGGATAAGGAAAAAGTTACGGTCATCTGTCTGTCAGGTGCCAGGATCCGCCAGATTACACACGCACTAAAGTCTGTCAACAACAGGCACTATTATGACACCATCATAATCCGTGTTGGTGTGAATGACTTGAGACATACCTCACTGGACTATATGAAGAGAGACATGACTGAGCTCTATGATTGTGTCTCAGGCAGGTATATACCTAGTGTTAATCAGCATTTTACCTTCACCTGGGATTATACCTCAGTAGAAATACAAAATGACTGACTTCAACAGTTGGCTTAGTTTCTGGTGTCATTCAAAGAGGATCCAGTATCTGGCAGTCTAAGATGACATGGTTGACAGACCTCGATGATTTGCTAGAGATCATCTTCACCTGTCACCCCTGGGATTTTGGTTACTGGCTAAGGCTCTTGCCATCCCCATATTGCCTTTTTTAGGCAATGTCACAAGAAAAAATTCTTGACTTAAAAATACCCTCTAAAAACAACCTGAAGGTTATGCTACTAAATGCTAGGAGTCTAAACCAGAAACTGCACTCATCAGAAGCAGTCCTCACCTTGAAAGATGCTGGTATTTGTGCAGTCACTGAGACCTGGTTTAAGACTGAGTAGAGCACCCCAGCTATACCAGGTTACATTTCCTTTCACAGTTCAGACCACAAACTGAAGGAGTGAGAACTAAAGGAGGTGGTGTATCAATAGTCATTAAAGATAAATACATGCACCTCTAGATTAGTTAAACAGCATGATTCCCTTGCCATTGAGTACAGGTAAGACCCCTTTTCAGATCATTGCCAGCTATATAGGATCCCATCCTTGAATCAGGACAGCCTACGTGGATCTACTTGAGTCAATCAAGATAAAGTGTAGCTTCAAAAAGCTTCACACTTGTGCATAATAAGGCAAAATTTCATTTCACAGTCATTGACAAAATTATTGGTGATAGAACCAATAAATGTGGCTGGCATAAAAACTTGACACGAAAGAAAAGAAATGGATCACCAAACTTGGTGCACTCTTTAATCCAGGGCTTAATGAATATTTATAAATATATGTGGTCTATTATATATTATATATTAAGTATATCCAATTTTGATATGCAATTTTGATATGTAATGCATGATTGACATGTATTTTCAGCTTGTAAATCCAATTTCTTATGTATGCCTATCAACATTTTGGGAACGTACACATTCTTGATGAATATTAATGAGCTTGGTATTTTATGTTTAACCAATCAGAATGACTGGCTCTACATTAATACACTGAAGAAGGCCATATTTAATTTTGGGCCGAAACCGGTATGTTTGTGAGCCTCTATGCTTTTTTGGTAGCTTATTATTAAACTACCTTTTTGATCGGTCCACCAGTTGCTGGCTTCTTTCTATACTTTGATATTTCCATTGCCGTGCAACACCTTACGTGCAGGGGACATTTTTGAAGCTACACGTTTACTGACTTCCTGCTGGGGGAACTATGGTGGACTGTGTCGGCGTATTCGTCGAATTTCGGTTGGTGTATACTACTACTGCTCATTTTTGAACTTTATTTGTAAGACTTTTGGATATATCATGCTATGTATGCTTAGCCGACTGGCTTCTGTATCAAGATGACCACGACATCCAACGACTAATATTTATTAAGGCTAGCTACGTACAGTCTGATGCCAACCCTAGAAAGGTTCATACATGCTGTGTGGTGAGTCGTTACTTTTCTGCTAATCTTGGAAGGGCTCGTACATGTTATGTGGTGAGTCGCTATTTATCTGCATCCAATACTATCATTTATGGTGCGGAATTGGCTTTTACCAAGAAAAGGAAACGATTCAAATCCTTTTATCAGGATTTTTGTTTCGGGCAACTGTCGTATTACCATTGAATATGGAGACTGTTACCATTTCTGCAAGATAGTTAATTGCAACGAGCATTATTAACAATTTGAGTGCATTTACTTTTACAAGTGGAGGGTGTTGATTTCACTTATTTTTGTGACTGTTCTTTCATCTCTAATCTGTGCGTATTACTTCATGTTTATTTTGGATAATATTCAGCGGACCAGGTTGTGTTCCATATCGCCTATCAAAAAACAGTGACAATTTATATAAGCCTCTAAGGAACTGCAATTTACACTGGCCTTTGGACTTTCAATATATGCCTTCATAAACATATTGTTTTGACCATGAAGAACTAATGACATTTATTGTGTGTGTCGTTCTCTTTTTTTCTGTGTGACACCAACACAAATAGGACAATACAGGAACCTTTTAACAACGGATATATGAGAATATCTTCTCAATTTTGTTTTTGATATAAACTTTATTGTCTCTTTACGGAACTTTATATAATGCTGGAGTGAGACAGGTATTTATTGTAGATGGTTCTTACACCCTATCTGTTGTTGTATTATTCTGGAGATAAAACAATTAAGTATACACACTTTATATAATTCATCTTAGGGCCATGTTAACAAACACAGAATAGTTTCTTTTGAATATCTTCTGTGTACTCTTGGTTAACTGATGGGCCTTGATTTCTTCCAAGAATCATAATTATTATATTATATTAGGATTCTGTTAGATAAAAATTTTTTTGATGTTTAAATATATTATCTTCAGTATTAGTGCATCATAGCGCTGGTAATTGGCACTTAATTGTTTCATGTGATTCTGATTATTGTGTCCAAATAACTAACAGCAGTAAAGTTATACTGTTTGAAGCATATACGAGGTATATATTAGGCAGGTTCTAAAATATAATATTTTATCTTTCTACAGGTATATCCTTTATAATATTGGTAATAATTCTTTGAAACAAATATATCTTATATTGAATGATTAACAAGCCAATTTTCTGAGTTTCCAGTCTATGTATTTCCACCAAAAGTGGATGTTGTTGTTAATGTAGATCTTTTGGAACATATACAATCATACTATTTAAATACTTGGATCTTATGGAATTAGGGAAACAACTACTTCAAGTTGAGTTTAACCTTTGCCCAATAATGGTATAATTACAACAACAACATGGGTTGGTCCCTATATTGATTGTCACATACATATATATTTTGTGTAATTAAAACTTTACTGATACCACTATTTGAAGATCACAACACAATAGTTGTCTTTTGAGCTGACATCTCTTGATGGGCATATTATTTAAACAAATTCCTTTTGTTATACAATCTACTATTGGGTGTGTTAGATTGTTTTGGAACATAATATTTTAGATTCAATTTTGAAACCGGGGCCTCTTATCTTTATGTATTGTGGTTCCCTAGGGCTATTATAGTTGAATATTATACTTTAATATTCATAAAAAACATACCTTTAAATGTGAATTTAGTAGTTGTTATTATCGGTTGATGATTCTTATGCATATTGAGGAATATAATAGCTATAATATATCACTATATTCATACTTGACTCCACCGAATCTTATAGTGTCTGCATACAGGCCCAAAGAATTTTTTACCTCTGTGACCACCAAAATAACAATTTCATTTATATTTATATCAAGCAGAGGATTTGTGTGCCAAATATTTGACTTAACTTTAATCTCATTTTGAATGTTACAGTTATAATACCATTATTGTTCTGTATATGACGTGGTTTGGAAGTGCATTTGGCACCATCAATATACTGCCATTATTGTCTGATTATCATTAGAACTATATACAGGACGTGGTTACACCTATAACATTTTGAAAATTAGAGAATTTATTATGGACTTAAATAAAATATTTTTGGATTTATCAGCAGATAAGGATGACCTTGCACCTTTTGGTATTGGCAATGATTCTGTGGGTTCTGAGAATATTATTTCTTTGAATCCGAAACAAAAATGTGAAAAACATTTTGCTGATCTTAATAAAAATATGAAAACCCTTAGATCTTGTGTTTGGCACCACAAACTACTCAAAGCTTATTTGACTAAGGGCATTTGCCCTAGGGGTCTCAGGGTTAAAATTCAGCCTCTGGTGGCAGACCCAGATGAAAATCTTATTAGTGAATGGTCTTCCATTCAGCAGGAATGTTCAATGAAGTTTGTAAGCTCACTATCAGATTATTACACTAGGACTATTGATAAAGAAACTAGTCAAGTGTTAAAATCCATTGAGGACTGTAATAATTACCAAAATGAATCTTTCTTTCCAGACTTACTATCAAAACTTAGTACTGAACTACTAAATTTCGACAATATTTTGAAGGAAAGAAAAGTTAAAAAATTTTCACGTGATCTTTCTGATTATGAGAAGGGTCAACCTTTCAAAAATGTTAGACATGTTAGATTTCAGGAGGGGCATAGTAAAAATAAATATATACCCAACTCAAAAAGGAAACGTCCACGCTCTATACTTAAAGGACGTGGTAGTAACAATGAATCAACCGACTATGACAACTCATCAGGGACAGATACGGAGACACAGTCCACCATAGATTCCCCCACTCCCAAAAGGAAAAACTATATATCCCCTTTAGGGCACATGGAGGGAGGAGGGGAGGGAGGAAGCACAAGAAAAATTACAAGTCTACAAAACCTGATGGAAATACTGACAAACAAGTAAATAATGTATATAATATTTCAAACACTGTACTCACAGATGCACAAATTTCGTTGTTAAATAAAGGATTATCTTTCATTCCCGTTTTTTTGTGTCTGGGACAATTTTACACAGGATTTATTTTCATTTTGTAGACTTATTAATCTTAAATTATTTTTTCAGGATACAAGAGATGCTGAACAACCACAAAAAGATTCTTTCAAATATCATACTTCACTGTTTACACCCCCCATGCATCCAACTGTTAATTTATTCCTGCATAGTGTACTTCATGAATTACATTTTCAGTACAATCACTGCTTACCAATGTCCAATAACATGACTAATGTTGAAAGGTCTTGTTTGGAAGAACTAGTACGTAACAAGGATCTGGTCATTATTAATGCAGACAAGGGAGGGGCAGTGGTGGTGTTAGATTGGATCTACTATGACATTGAAGCACATAAGCAATTGGATGATGTTCGATATTACACAAAAATGCCACTGGACCCTACCCCAGTATTTAAAAAAGAAATAGATGATTTCTTACATTCTGCTTATGATAATGGTATTATATCGACAAAAACATTAAACCATTTAACAATCTCTGACCCCATTAGACCATATATCTATTTTCTACCAAAAATACACAAAGATCTTTTGCATCCACCAGGTAGGCCCATTGTATCGGGCATGGGTTCACTAACTGAGCCCCTTTCTGATTTTCTAACTATGCATTTGAAGCCTCTATTAAGATTTGTGAGGTCAAGAATACAGGACACCACTCAATTTTTGGGCATTGTTAATGATATGCAGTTAGACTCAGACTGGATACTTTGTACTTTAGATGTATGCTCATTATACACCAATATTCCATATTGGGCCGGACTAGATGCTATTGAATTCTGGCTCCATCGATCAAATATGTATCAACCAGGATTCAATACTTTATTACTAAATTTGACTGAGCATGTGTTGACCAAAAATGTCTTTTTCTATAATCAGGAATGTTTTCTGCAGATCAGAGGTACAGCAATGGGGGCGTCTTTTGCCCCCATTTATGCTGATCTATTCATGGCGTATATAGAAGAAATCATGATATATGATGACACTCACAATTGGTTTCTACCCGATATTGATATCTGGCGAAGATATTTGGATGACTGCTGGATGGTTTGGAGATCAGATGTTTCATCTCTTCAAGAATTTATGGAATATTTGAATGACAATAAATGGGGAATACAATTCACTATCACCCATGATCGGAAATCCATAACCTTTTTGGATGTTTTGATAACCAGAAACATGGATAATACTTTAAAAACTGAAGTATTTAGAAAATTTCCCCAATATAACACTATACTCCATGCCTCCAGCTTTCATCCAAAACATATCGCCAGAAACATTCCAAAATCACAATTCATTAGAATCAGACACAATTGTTCTGACAACACAAGTTTTGTTCACCATGCTCAGGATTTGTGTAATAGATTCAAGGACAGAGGTTACAAATCAGGGTATGTTACAATGGCACATAGCCATGCCTCAGGCTTGCACAGATCAGATCTTTTGAAATATAAAAAGAAACCAATCAAGACCAACACAGTGCGCTTTACAACTACATATGGCAGGAATACTAATAACTTTACTCAAATTATTAGGGACAATTGGAATATACTAGAAGCAGATGCTAGAACCAAAGCAATTATTCCTAACAAATGTTTATTCTCTTTTCGCAAGAGAAAGAACCTGGCAGGATATTTTAATCATTATAAACATCATTTTGATTCCTCTTTAACCCAGGTTTATCAAACAACTATTTTGGGGGATAAACTTATTGGTTCCTTCCCATGTGGCCATTGTGTCAATTGCAAACATATGATAAAAACAAAAGAATTTACAAGCAGGAATAGCAATAGAGTCTTTGATATTCAATTTTTTGCAAACTGTAATACTGATTGGGCCATTTATATGGCATGTTGTACTTGTCACTCATTTTATGTTGGGCAAACCTCTCGACCGGTTAAATTACGGGTGTCGGAACATTTGAGTGACATTAGATGTAAAAAATCATCCAACGCACTATATAAACACACACTTGTACATAATAAGGCAAAATTTCATTTCACAGTCATTGACAAAATTATTGGTGATAGAACCAATAAATGTGGCTGGCATAAAAAACTTGACACGAAAGAAAAGAAATGGATCACCAAACTTGGTGCACTCTTTAATCCAGGGCTTAATGAATATTTATAAATATATGTGGTCTATTATATATTATATATTAAGTATATCCAATTTTGATATGCAATTTTGATATGTAATGCATGATTGACATGTATTTTCAGCTTGTAAATCCAATTTCTTATGTATGCCTATCAACATTTTGGGAACGTACACATTCTTGATGAATATTAATGAGCTTAGTATTTTATGTTTAACCAATCAGAATTTTTTGATGTCTATTTAAAAGCATTGCATGACTGGCTCTACATTAATACACTGAAGAAGGCCATATTTAATTTTGGGCCGAAACCGGTATGTTTGTGAGCCTCTATGCTTTTTTGGTAGCTTATTATTAAACTACCTTTTTGATCGGTCCACCAGTTGCTGGCTTCTTTCTTTACTTCAATCAAGATAAAACCAAACACCCTGGTTTTGGGTGACTTTAATTTACCCATCCATTGACTGGGTAAATTATGTGTGTTCTAACTCACTTGCCCAAAGGTTCCTGGACTTCAACTCCAATGCCCTTGACCAGCCAGTTGACACACCCACAAGGGGCTCAAACATCCTGGATCTGGTGCTCACCAACATGGGGGACCACTGCAACACCCCTGTGTGTAGCCATCCCTGGTGAGATCTGACCGCAAATCAGTGTCACTAGAAGTAATTATAACACAATCCCCCCCCCCCACACCCACCTAGCAACAACTAGACTAAAAAACTTCTCCAAGGCCAATTACAGCTTCTTACGTAACAGCATAAATAGCTTCATAGCCCCTCCTCCACTGATGGAACAGACGCCTATACTGAGTTATATACCAATGGTTTACACGAGCACTTGTACAATTGTGTTGACTCTGCTGTACCTGATAGAACCAAAGCAAGATCTTCAAAGAAAAACAAACTTGCCTGGTGGATGCTATACAACAGTAGAAAGAAATTGCTGTCTAAGGGTAGGAGGGAATGGTCTCAAAACTGGAACCACTCCCTCAACTTAAACAAGCAAATAAGACTCCTAGTGAAGTCCTCCAAAGCTAACTTCTTCTTCTTTTGGCTTTTCCCGGTTAGGGATCGCCACAGCGGATCACCTGTCCACTCATGATTGGCAGTGGAGTTTTATGGTGTTGAGTTGCCGGCCCAGCGCCCAACCTTCCACAGAAGGCACACATGCACTCACACCTAGGGCCAATTTAGAGTGTCCAATCCACCTACAGCATGTCTTTGGGATGTGGGAAGTAACTGGAGCACCCAGAAAAAACCCACGTGACCACAGGGTGGACATGCAGACTCCGCACAGAAGGCATCCCAGCTGAGGATCGAACCGGAGAACCTGTTGCTGTGAGGCGGCAACGCTAAACGCTGCACCACTGCGGCTACCCAAGTCGTCCAAAGCTAACTGAATCCAAATTAGCTTCCCTAACTAAGGGATAGCCACAAGGCAGTTTTTAGTTATATCTATAACCTCAAAGGTAAGACCCAGATTTGTGCTGAACTTGTAGTCAATGGTACTACATATACAGAACCTGTGGATATGGCAAACCTGCTGGCTGACAGGTTCAGTGAAAACTTCACTGTCCTTTTCCCACCACATGTACTCCAAAGTATCCCTAACACCTGTCCCCTACCTAGTATCTCTGGGGAGTAGGTCTACAACACCCTCTTCAAGGCAAAAAACTCAGCCTCTGTGGGACCAGACAACATCCCGGGCTGTGTTATACATTGGTTAAAACAGGACTTAGCATCACCATTGGGCACACTTTTCAATCACAGCCTAAGCACTGGCATCATCCTAGTGGAATGGAAAGCTGCTACCATCATCCCTTTGCACAAAGGGGGTGCATCCATGGACCCCGGAAACTATAGACCCATTAGCCTGACCAGCCTTATCTGCAAGACATGGAATGAATCATCATGGACCGTATTAACAAAGATACAGGAAATCTCCAAATGCTTGACCCCACCCAATTTTGCCTTGTCAAGGGGAGATCATGCCTGTTAAACTTGGTGGACTTCTTCGAGACAGTCACCAAAGCTCTAGATGAGAGTAAATCTGTGCATATGGCCTACCTAGACTTAGCCAAGGCCTTTGACATAATCTCTCACTCAGGCATCATTGATAAACTCACCCAGCAGGGTTATCAACCCATATATTGTCAGGTGAGTTCCAAACTGGCTCACTGATGGAACTTAGAACTTATATGGTCAAAATAGGGGACTCCAGCAGACCTGTAAGCAGTGGTGCTCCACAGGGATCATTTCTGGGACCCCTACTGTTTTTAATCTACTTCTCTGAAGTACAGGCTAACAATAAAGGACTGAGGGTGACAAAGTTTGCTGATGACTGCAAACTGGGAGCGATCATTGAAACCCATAACAAAATGTCAACATCCTGAAAGAAGGTCTTACACAGACTAATGACTGGTGCCAAAGTCATGGTCTTAAAGCAAAATATGTATTATCATCCCCTTCAGGAAGGGTGATCCTCTGGCAAACTACTACATCAATAGCAATACCCTAAGCACACAGTCAGTGGTGAGAGATCAGCACAACACAGGTTGACAGCAACCTTAACTTGGATCACCATGTCTCCACAGTGATAAGAAGGGCATTTTGTATTGCTCATTTCATAAGTAAGGGCATTGCCTCCAGAAAAAACGAGGTTATAAACCCCCTGTACTCTTCCCTCATTAGGCCAATAATAGAGTACAATGCTGCCTTTGTTATGTTCCTTTTCAAATACAAACAGCAATTGGAGAGACCACAAAGGTTCCTTACAAAGAAAATTCAGGGTCTTTAAGATGCATCTTATATGGACAGAGTAAAATCATTGTCACTTTACTCTGTGTCATACAGACTGCTCAGAGGTGACCTGTGCCTTGTATATAGAGCAATCTCTGACCCAGCTTTAATGGAAATGCTGCACATTCGCAAGTCAAATTCCGCACAGAGCACTCGCTCAAAGGTGCTTAAAGTGATATGTGACATCAACAGAACTTGCTGGAGAGAGATTTGTCCCACAGAGGTTGCCCCACCTTTGGAACAAGCTTCCTAGTCATGTTAAACAAAGCCATTCTTTGGCCATACTTAAGTGTAATTTGGACGACTGGATGAGTAACCGGAAATTCACCCCGGGGTTCCACCTTGGTCCCTCTTGGACAAGGGCAGTAGGTGATGATTTTAGTGTCTGCCTGAACCAGACACCCTTGGGAACACAGGATGAACTTGGCTAGGCTTGTAAGGGCTGTGGGGCCCGTTAAGCTAGTAACTTCTTATGATCTTGTGAAACCTGCGTTAGACAAAGTTGTCTGCAAACAAGTAGGAAATGAAATTACCCCATTGCTCACATTGTTGGTATACAGGAAAGGTCAGATCTTAAAAGAAGGTGTTCATTTTCTTGTCGTACATCACACTTCTAATATTCTTGCCAGAGTATCCTGCATTAATATTTCTGCGATGCTGACATTGTTAAAGGAACCATGCACATTTACAATGCCTTCTCACTACCAGAAGCACCATGGTGACATGACACCCTCCTTTTGGGTATTTTCAGGTCATCACCTTTCCTTTAATTTACAGACCGCTTGTTCTCAACTCCTGCTCTTTTCTGCCTTTCACTGACTTATCTGTGAATGGCCTGACTGGTTACTTCACCTCATATTTTTGTTTCCTTCTCCATATTTAACCATAGGCTTGCAGTAGAAGTAAGGCTTTTTTTCAGTCAGTAACCCATATCTGTAGAGTGATACCCCTCTTGTCACACTTTCTCCTTTTTTCCAGCCAGTTAAAACAAGTGTTTGTAATATGTGTGTTTTAAAAATGCCCAACTAACGATTGCTCAAATATAATCAGCTTTTATTTCTTGGGTCTGTAGAATGGTAATGTGCAGACTGAATAATGTTTGTATTTGAACTGTGCTTCATTTTGGTATGTGTAGTGTGTAGTCTCCATTATTTGTTGTTTACCACTTTTCTGCTTTCCAGACCTTGGCTGAAAGTATTCCTTTTACTTAATAAAAAATTAAGTAGCTGCTAGGTACTAAGATACTAATGAATTGACACTTTACTGTATTCGGTCTGTGACCTTCCCTGTGGGGTGAATCATTGCCCACTGCAAAGCTGTCAGCGTGTTGTGGTGAATTTATGAGCCATGTGTGCTGTGGATTT
Organism: Protopterus annectens; assembly: GCF_019279795.1. Classification (NCBI taxonomy): domain Eukaryota; kingdom Metazoa; phylum Chordata; order Ceratodontiformes; family Protopteridae; genus Protopterus; species Protopterus annectens. The sequence goes on from NC_056737.1 coordinate 88,745,697, forward strand.
CAGAAACTGCAAGCAAAAGAGGCTGCAGAGATTAAAGTACAAGGAAACTAAACAGACTAGCAAGATAGCTAGACAGACAGATAAATAGGTGGATAGTAGCTGAATTATTATTGTTGCAGTTCAGTGTTTGAGTGTGTGGGAGTATTTGCTATGGACACCCTGTCTTTGTGTTGACTTGTTTCTCTCTCATGATTCTCAGCTGCCTCTATCTAATGTATGCTGCTGCAGATATAGTTTATGGCAAAGTTTTTAGGTATGTCTATATGTTCGTAATTAAAATTCTTAAAAAAAGGATGCAGACTTCCACGGCAGTGCCTGTCATTGAGTTTGTCCTGGCAGTGATCTGTGAGTGAATGAATTAAGTAATGGCCCTTTGGGAACCTTCAGGACTTTTGTCTCAATGTCACCCATCATTTTCAATCATCTTCACTATTCTTGATGTTAATTTCAGCACAGAAACACAGGAGCGTATCCATCCATCTCTTCTAATTGACACTAAACGATCTGCCAGTTTATTGATGAATGGTCAGAGTGGAATTGTCACAATATATTTTATTCCTAACAACTCTCCCTTACAATTTTACCTTGTCCATCATTTCCTTTTCACATAAATCTCAATGTGGTACTCATTTCAATGTTTCTTAGAGTTCTGGCATTGTTGCTTTGAGAACTGAGTGCATGTCAAGGACATCAAAATGGCAGCACTATTCTATGATCCATTAACTTCAAAGTTCTCATGTTTCATTGTGAGCTTTTCCATTGAAAACTTCATTTTTTAATATTGTCTTCCACAGTTGTTTTGTGACCGAATAGTGTTGTTGAGCCTTGTTTAGCAATAGCAGGGAATTGTTCAGCTCTTTACAGCTTTCTAGGCCATTTGTAAGTGAATAGCTCATTTCTCTGAAACAACAAACTGAGAAAGTTTTGTCCTATGGCATTATTTGGAATGGAGTCTGATTTTATATTCTGTAGCCCATATTAAATAAGTAAGGTATCAAATAATAATATTTCCATAATAAGAGCAAAGAGAAATACTGTTATTTTATTTCAAATTTTAAGTTTCCATCTGTTAAAAAGAAAAAAAAAATAGGTCCCATAGATAGCAAAGCACATTTAACCATTAACAGAATAAACAGTAAAAATTCTGTGTCAGCTAACATAAAATGCCGTGAGCAAAATAAAAGGAACTGGAAAATGGGAAATCATGAGAAAGAATGGAAATAAAAGAAGTAATGAAAAGTACAATTGCAAATAATTTTATAAATATGTTATATGTTCTGAGTTACATAGTAAGCAACAATACGTATAGGCCAGAAGTGGAACTAGCACGTTAGTTGATTGTGGAGTAAAATATCTTGATTAATTTTCTTGTTCCAAACTCCCAGTTTCTTTATTTTGTTTATTTTTTATTTACTTTCATAAAATCAGTAATGGGGGGGGGGGGGATAGGCTTGCACTTTTAAAAGCATTTTACAGCTCTAACTGAAATTGTTACCATATAGCTGTGATATTTAGCAGACAGAAGCATAGACATAAAATAATCTGTATTTCATAGTAGACTTTTAAAACTTCTGTGTCTGGTCTAGCAACACAGACGTATAGAAAAGGGTTAGTGCAACATTCAGTTGTAACATGTCAGTTTAACCAGCATGTGTTCCAGTCAGTTTTTATTAGCTGTGTCCTTATAAAGGCTGACTATGTTGATAAGCGAGAATTCTTTGGAACCGTGCTTGGTACTTGATGTACTCATACATAGCCAGGATTCTGTGGAACCTTGCTTGGTATATGATGTACTTGTACATAGCCAGGATTCTATGGAACCTTGCTTGGTATATGATGTACATATACATAGCCAGGATTCTGTGGAATCTTGCTTGGTACTTAATATACTCGTATATTTCCAGGATTCTGTGGAACCTTGCTTGGTACATGATGTACTTGTACATAGCCAGGATTCTGTGGAACCTTGCTTGGTACATGATGTAGTCATACATAACAAGTTTCTGTGGAGCTGAACCTTGCTTGGTACATAATGTAGTCATATATAGACAGGATTCTGTGGAACCTTACTTGGTATGTGATGCAGTCATAACATTGCCAGGATTCTGAGGAATCTTGTTTAGTACACGATGTACTCATACATAGCCAGGATTCTGTGAAACCTTGCTTAGTACATAATGTACTCATACGTAGCCAGGATTCTATGGAACCTTGCTTGGTACATGATGTACTTGTACATAGCAAGAATTTTGTAGAATCTTGCTATAGCCAGAATTCAGTGGAGCCTTGCTTAGTACATGATGTACTCGTACATATCTAGGATTCTTTCGAACATTGCTTGGTATGTGATGTACTCATACATAGCCAGGATTCTGTGGAACCTTACTTGGTACATGATGTACTAGTACATATCAGGATTCTAAGGAGTCTTGCTTGGTACATGATGTACTCGTATATAGGCAGAATTCTGTGGAACCTTGCTTGGTACATGATATACTCATACATAGTCAGAGTTCTGTGGAACCTTGCTCAGTACATGATGTACTTCATACATAGCCAGGATTCTGTGGAACCTTGCTTGGTAAGTGATGTACTCCTACATAGCCATGATTCTGTAGAACCTTGTTTGGCACATGATGTACTCCTATATAGCCAGGATACTGTGGGACATTGCTTGGTATGTGATCATACCTCTCAATCTCTTAGAGCAAGAAATCTGGACGAAGCCATCAATAATGGGGGGACAAAGGCCAAAAGGGACACTTTTGAAATATTGTTCTTACAAACTTAGAAAATTGATAGAATAACAGGTTTTGCATTAGTATGAATTTTCTGAATGATATAAAGTCTGAAACTCAAATGTCTGGCATTATTTTCCGAGTTTAACCCTCAATGATTTACCAGTGAATTATCAGAAAACCACAATTTTATGCTTAATGGACTAATAATATGGGGCAAACATCTGGACATTCTGTAAAAATCTGTATAGTTGAGAGGTATATACATGATATACTCGTATATTGCCATAATTCTGTGGAGCCTTGCTTTGTACGTGATGTACTCCTACATAGCCAGGATTCTATGGAACCTTGCTAAGTACATGATGTACTTATATATAGCAAGGATTCTGTAGAACCTTGCTTTAGTACATGATGTACTGTAACATAGCCAGGATTATGTGGATCCTTGTTTGGTATGTGATATACTCATATATGGCCAGGTGTTGCTAGGAGCTTCTGCCCTTCTTGCTTCTCTCAGTCCATTAAAAATCATGCATGAAAATATACTGATCTGATGTTGTCAGTCCTCATCTATTATTATTTATTTATTTATTATTTATTACAGTTTGATGACCGGGATAGTCCATGCCTTCTGTGGAAGGTTGGGTGCCGGGCTGGTAACTCAGCACCGTAAAACTCCACTGCCCACATGAGTGGACAGGTGATCCGCTGTGGCAACCCCTAACTGGGAAAAGCCGAAAGAAGAAGATTATGACCGGGATAGTCCACTGGGCCTGGAAGAACCCGTTTAAAGTGGAGGCCTGGGGAGAAAAACTCCACAAGATATAGACAATTTTATAATAGTTATACAAAAGTAAATAAAGTAGTAGAACAGAGAAAAATACAGAGATAATATACAATTTGTTACAAAAAAAGACATTTCAAATTCTAGGTAATGATTACAAAAGGGAGACTGATCAGCCTTGGACAAGGCTTCTTCAAATGGGGCTTTACGGAGCTCTTTGAGAATGAGTTTGTTTTTTCTCTCTGCCAAAATCCTCTCATTTGGTACTGACGTCTCCATTGGCACCGACCGTTAAGAAGCAAAAACATGCATTGGAAGATTCCTCTTCCGAACCGAAATCTAAAGTTCCAAAGCTTTCAAAAAAGTCTGAATCTTCGGCACAGAGAGCCTTACCGGTGTCATGGACACCGACCACGACAGTTACTAAATCATTGACCACTATGGTTCTGATACTGGCACCAACTGTTACTTTGGCCATGCTGACACTAATATTTCCACATGGTCCTGCAGACGGTGACAAAGCATCCAACCCAGGACCACTTATTCCCCCTCCTTGGATCCCTTCTTTGGACAAATCCCTAGCCCTTTCATGGAGAGATCTGAGTCTCTTTCTAGGTTGTCCATTCTCTCTACCAGAAGTCTTTTGGAAGTGGATATTGTTAGGTTGGTGGATCAGATATCCTGACAGCCAGGGGTCTTCCTTCATCTTCTCAGCCCCGTCTCACCTCTGGTACAGGGGGTTTCATCCCTGCGACCCCTTCTTATTCTCCTCCTCTGACCTCCTCACAGGTTTTAGAATTGTCGACTCCAGCTTCGCAGATATCAATGACTATGGCTCCAACAACTTTCTTGTCTTTGATGCCGAGTCCGGCTCTGACACCTTTGGTGTCTGTGGCACCATCGGGTCCCCGGGACCATGCCTTCACCATCAGGCCTGAGGGGTTCGAGCTAGCACTGAGTTTTTCTTATGGAGCTGGCCTTGCCTCTTCTGGCTGTGCTGACAGAGGACCCCTCTTCAGTTCCGGTTTGTCAGGTGGGTCTCTCGGGGGGGGGGGGGTGACCCTGGTTCCGAGTTTGTCTCTGTTCTGCGTTCCCATTCCTCCTCAGGGTGGCCTACCTTTTAAGCCATGGAAAGGCCTTTTGCCACTGCCTCATCTCAGGTGTCTCTTGTGTTACCGGAGACTCTTCTTATGACCCCAGGCCTTTTGGTTCTACCACTAACCTCAACCCCTGGACAGCAAGCCCCAGTTGTTGCAAGAATTACCTACTACAGGTGTCCCCTCTTCCGAATCCTCTTCAGATGTTCCTACTGAAGAGCCTCCTCAGAAGAGATCATGTAAGAGGAAACACCTTAATTCTTCCGAGGAATCCGTTGCAAAGGGCATGAATTTCGATGAAGGGGAGGGTTCACCACGGTCACCCCCAGAAGATGTTTCCTTTGGAGACATTCTTGAGATCCTGAAACAGAGGGGTGATTGGAAGCCGAAAGACCCTACCTCTAAGAAATCTGTGTACTGGCAGACCTTTGGTGCTCACCCGTGTACCTCCTGGGTGACCCTGCCTGTTGACAACCTAATTAAGCTGATTACTCATTGGGCTTGGAAGGCTTCTGATTCTATAGAACCTATACCCCGGAGACCTGACAAGATTCTTTCCATTCCTGAGGACCATCCATATTGGGCAAAGGGCTTAATAGTTGATGCCATGGTGGTAGTGGCCACCACCAAGAAAGAACTAACACAGGAAAGTTCTACTGTACATCTCCCTAACTGAGAGTTCTGTATCAGGTCTTTGAATATTTGGCACACTGTACTAGACTTCAAAGGAATCTGGTCAAGGAGCTGTCAGATACCTTGGCAGGAGCAGTCGCTGAGGGGATCCAAGAAAAAGTGTCCTCCCAGTTAGGTACCATGGAGTCTATTTTGAATCTGTCCATGAGGTTTATAGTGCATGCAGATGAGAGGGTGACCAAGGCAGCAGGTTCAGGTGTTGCAATTCGACGACATGCTTGGATGCACCTGTGCGAGTTTGCAGAACCATTCAAGTCTTCCTTCGTCAATGCTCCCTTTGACGGATCCTTTTTGTTTGGACCCAAAGTAAAGGAAACTCTCTCCAGGTGTGAAAAGGATGGAAAGGCTCTGTCTGCTGTGGGCATATGTTTTTCCACTCCTCCATGATCCTACTCCAGGAATCAAAAGAGTGGTAAGATGTGGTTCAATAAGTCCCAGAAACCTTTCCAAGACACACATGGTATGGACTCCCCTTGGGGCAGAGTGGGGAGTTGGAAGATGCCATCCCAGAGGCAGGGGTGGTCCACAGAATTAGGGTTCCAGAGACTCGTTCTCTGGTCACCCCTACCAGCGCTCCTGAAAAGGAGCCTGATTGCTTACCTTTGGAGGCAGTTGGGGGACGATTTTCCTTGCACCCAACTGCCTGGTGACACATAACCACTGATGCTTGGGTGCTAAGACTGATTTACAGAGGTTATCTAATCCTTTTCACTCTTTGTCCGAGAACCCAAGCAAAACTCCCCGATGTTCCACCCAGTCAGAGAGATCAAACAGTATTAGAGGTACAAAAGCTGCTAGAAAAAAGATCCATACAAGAAGTCCTTCCAGACCAATTAGGATCCGGGTTTTACTCAAGATTCTTTTAGTGCCAAAGAAAACAGGATTGGTAACCAATTTTGGATCTCAGTATTCTGAACAAATTTGTCCAACAGTCAAAATTCCGGATGGTCACAGTTCAGCCAATTCTTTCTTTCTTAGAGGAAAACAATTGGATGTGCTTGTCAGCTTTCAAGACGTGTTTTACCACATAAAGATGGACAAGTGCTCAAGACATTTCTCTGCTTCCAGCTAGGAGACTGTCATTACCAGTTCAGAGTGCTACCCTTTGGTCTCACCAGACCCTTTCCCCCAGGGTGTTCACCAAATGCATGGCAGTGGTCACACCACATTTGAGGCTGCACAGATTCCGAGCATTTCCTTACCTAGATGACTGGCTCCTCACTGCTTCCACCAGGCATCTATTACTACAAACTATGGACTTTATTCTAGAACTATCAAAACAATTGGGCATCACGGTCAATCTTGTGAAGTCTCAATTAACCCCTTCTCTGAATATGGAATTGATCAGACCTCGTCTCAGTACTCTTTCTTGTGTGGCATCTCTTCCCCTCCACAGGTTGCACAAAGTACAATCGCAGATTCACCTCCTCCTTTGCTCAAACAAAATTCCAACTCGGCAGATTTTGCAGGCATTGGGCTCCATGACAGCCATGATCTCATTAGTTCCAGTGGCAAGATTTCCATTTCCAATGGCTACTTGCGAACCAATGGTCTATTTTAACCCACCCCATGAATCATTTGGTCTTCATATTCAGCCGATGCAAAAACGACTTTGTCTGGTGGATGCAATCCAAAGAGAGTCTTTTAGGCCACCCCTTTGTCCCCCCGCAGCCCAAGGCCATAGTGACCATGGATGCTTCCCAGATGGGGTAGGGGGCATTATCTTGGGAAGATAGTCCAAGGCACGTGATCCCCCTCCAAGGCCAATCTGCATATTAACATTCTAGAGCTAAGGGCTCCCAAAGACATACCCCTTAAATACACTTACATCAAATCACATGACAGGTAATGTCTTACATCCTCAATTCATATTAAAGGCATAAAAACATACCATAAAAACTGTCCCAATGTAAGTAAATATACAAATAAAACAGTACATATATAAGTGTATAAACACAAATGTACTACACACACCTTGACAAAATAGGTCATAAAATATTATTCAAACATAAACTAAGTGCTAAACAGCACTTAATATTAATACTCTTGTTTCAAGCCAGGAGCTCTGTCTGCTGCCAAACTAATTTGCCACAGAGACTCCTTACATTCTAATGCCAACTTATAGTTCCCTGTATACTCCATATGAGGAACAAAATCTGTCACTGAAAAAGTGAACTTCCTAAAACTTGTACATTGACTAGCATGTTTTGCTAAGGCATTAGTAAAGTCTTTCTTCCTAATAGCTAATGTGTGTTCATAAATCCTACGTTTTAAACACCTGATGTTTTTCCAATATAAAAACAAAAGCAGGAGTTACATATGGCCACTTACACTATATTGGAACTCTCACAGTTAGTGATTTTTCACCCAAATGGTTTTATTCGGATGTCTAAAGTTTTATTCAGATGTCTAAAGTATGTGAAAGAAGTATTACTAATGTACCTACATTGTTTACACTTCATACAAGAAAATGTCCCTTTGACACTGTTGTCATTAACTAATAATTTTTTATTGTCTATTGAATGTTCTAAAATAGTCTTTACATTCTTAATTTTCTTGTAGGTAAACCTAGGTTGTACACCAGTGATTTGTATAAGTTCTCTATTGCCCATCAAAACTTTCCAGTTGTCCTCAATAATGTGTTTAATAACACCCATCTCATTCACAATAGGTATAGGAAATGAAATTGTGAAGGTAATGTCATCTTTTTCTCTCATTCTACAACTTAGATCCGCTACCTCCCTAACGATTGGTTTCGCAACAGACCTTCTTAGAATGTTAACCTCATTCTGTATACCTGTGAGCCAAGCTTGACTATACCCCCTTTGTTCAAAAAAATATTTCAGGGTCATCATCTCCTGAAGAAAAGCTTGGTCATCTGATGTAAGTCTGCTAAGTCGAATAAACTGACCTTTGATTACCCATTTCTTTATATGTCTAGGGTATAAGCTGTCTCTGTGTAAATATTGGTTGACAAATGCATCTTTCCTATAAATATTAGTAACAAAAGTGTTAGTAGATACATCAAAGGCCAAATGTATGTCTAAAAAGTTGATGTTTTTTCCATAACTTCCCAAAGTGAATTTTAAAAATTCAATAGTCTGGTTTAAATCATTAAGCCTTTCTTATCACCAGTCCATAAGAGAATCAAATCATCTATGTACCTCTGGTACAAAATAATGTGAGACCACTGTGGGTGTAAAAAGAGAAACTTCTCCTCCCACATGGCCATAACAAGGTTAGCAAAGGCTGGAGCAACCCTAGTCCCCATAGCTACCCCTGATATCTGTTTATAATATTGATGGTTAAATTAAAAAAAAATATTATCCAGAACTATGCCCATAAGTTTACAAATCATCTCAACTTTGGCATGTGTAAAGCCTGAAAATTCACTGTGTCTCCTGACTGATGCATGTATACAGGGAATCCACATCCAAAGATGCAAAATGGAAATCACTGTGAGAGAGGTTACTATCTCTCCGGATTTCCAAAAGGTGTCAAGAATCCCTTAAGTAAGATTTTGATTGTTGCACAATCGGGTTAAGTGATCCAACCACAGTAAAATGTTCTCTGTTTTAGACCTCTTAGCTGAAATAATTTGTCTAAAAGGTGGATTAACATGTGATTTGTGTACCTTTTGTATACCAAACAAATGTCCCATACACGGATGTTCAACTAACAAAAATTCGTAAGTATCATAGTCTATACTACCTTGGCAAAACATGTCAAAAAGATCTGTTAACTCTTAAAAAACTGTTATTAATGATGTTATTATCCACATGCATATATGCTGTATCATTCAATAACATGTTTTCAATGTGTTTGACATATTCTTCAGTACACATAACTACCATGCCACCTTTATCAGCTCTCATTACTCTGAGGTCTTTATTTTTACTTAGAGTACACAGTGCCTGATATTCTTACACAGTTAAATTTTACATATTAGTATCTTTTAATAGTTAGCCTCATATCTAGTTCACACATATCACCAAACACTTGCAAGGTGTTACACAGTGGAGGATTATATGTACTGTCTCTCTTAAATTTGTTGAAATTATAAACCTCATTTCTGTCAACATTTACATCATGCAAAATGTAACAAAGATTAAATTTTCTCAAAAAAAGTTTAAAGTCAACAATCAATTTTGTGATGTTAACTGAAGAACTAGTTTATAAGAAAAACTTTTTTCAAAACTGAAGTAACATCTTTAGATAAAGTGCTATTAGACTAATTCAAAATGCAAATTTCAAAATCAGAAACAGTTGGATGTTAAGTTGTCAATCTCGCCTTCATTCTTGCTGGATGGGTTCGGAGCCGATCCTCGGCTCCGACTCGGCACTTGCTAAGCTCGAGAGCTGATTTTACCAGCTCGAGGCAACCCTATATCCCATGATGCAAGGCGGAGATTACTCAGATCTCGTTTGCCGCTTCGCTAACGAGGTGCCTTCTTTTACCAGCTCTAGGTAAGTGAACTTTTCAGAGACTTTTTGTCTACCCCCTTTAACTTTATATATATAAATATTATTTTTTGTTAATTACCGACTCACTTTAACCCTATTCCTGTCAGTGTTCCCTTCTTTTTGTGTAAATATTCCCTTACCCCTAGTTAGGCCTTAGGCCTTCCCCCCACTAAATTTTTCCTGTCAGGGATTTTTTGTGTGTGACTGTCTGTTATCCCTGTTTAATTTAATTTAATTTGTTGGACTGAGTGTTTTTGTGTGTGAGTGTGTTACTGGTGTTTCATCGACACAGTTATGTCGAAGGACACTAAGGTCTCAGGCTTCAAGAAGTGTGACTCGTGCTGTCAGAAGATGTCTCTGACAGACGGTCACACTTCTTGTGTTTATTGCCTGGGACCTTCGCACCTGCAGGACTCTTGTGCTATTTGTCATGCTTTCAGCCCAAGAGTCCTGCAGGAACGAAAAAAATAAGCTCATATTAAGGGGCTTATTAAAGCCCGAGAGCTCCCCGACTAAGTCGGCGCCGGGGAAGCCCTCGAAACCTGTTAAGCCTTCGGCTCAGGCTTCCAAGCCGTCGGCTTCAGGTTCTTCCTCACCAGGCTCGAGATCGGCTCCGGCCAGAGCCGATCGTTCCATACTAGTCTCAGTATCGGCTCCATCCGGCGCCGATACTATCAAGTCTAGACACTCAGTGTCGGCTCCGGCTGGAGCTGACGTGTCTTCAGCTCCGATGGCTCCATTGATCTCAAAAAAGAGATCTCGATCCCCTTCTGTGAAATCTATTCATTCGGCTCCGAGATCACCCTTGCTCTCGGAGCGGAGCCATCGGAGCCGATCTTCTCGGTCATCCAGGCTATCTGATCACGACCCTGAGAGAGTGGTGAGTAGACTATTAAAGTCTCAGGCATTGGCCCAAATACTCCATAGCCCATCTCAACAGACGGTAGCTATATCACATCCACCGAACATTCCTCCTTCGACTCTCTTACAGAGCTCTGAGCCGGAGCTCCTCGGAACCGGTACCGTTGTGACTTCGGAGCCGATACCACCCCTTTCGGCTCCGTCTTCCTCGGCTCCGATTTCCTCCTTGAGACCTTCATTGGAGGGATCCGGGTGTCTAGTCTCTCTCGTCGGCTCCGAGGGGGCGAGTGGCATCGGACCCTTGTCCGACCCCGTTCTCCCTCTCGGAGCTTGGTTGGTGAGCTCGGCCCCGACATCTGCCTCGGAGCCTTCCCTCTCGGTGAGGCCTGGGGTTCCTATCTCTTCGGAGCGGGAACTTTCTGGTCTCTCTGACGGGGGAGCCTTCGAGGTGATGAGGAGTGTACTAGCCCCTGGGCTTAGTCAACGGACAGTTCCATCAGCTCCTCCCACTACAGTGCCTGCTGACGTCTCTTCCCACTCTCTTGCTCCCAGACCCAGAGATCCAACGCCTCAGGTTTCCCCATTGGGAATATCTTCCTCTTCCGAGGCTTCTCCTGATCTGTCAGTAGAACCCCCCGTAAGAGGACATGTAAGAGGAAACATTTAGACTCCCCTGAGTCTACTACATCAGATACTGACTTGGATGAGTCGGAGGGATCCCCAAGGTCCTCCTCTGATGATGTCTCATTTTCAGACATCCTTGAAATCCTTAAACAGAGGGGGAATTGGCCCTCCCTTAATCCCTCCGAGGACGAGTCAGTATACCTGGAGGCGTTCGGATCTCGACCCTCCACCTCCTGGGTGTCTCCACCTTTCGACCCTCTCATGGAGGTAGTGGCTCGGAAGGCGTGGATGGCTCCAGATTCGGTGGAACCTATCCCCAGGAGACCTTCAAAATTTATTACAGCCCCACAAGATAGACAATACTTAACAAAAGGTGTCCCAGTTGATGCCATGGTGGTGGCTGCTGCCACCAAGAAGGAATTAGATGATCCTTCAGTACCTGTCCATCCTCCTAATAAGGATTCTAGGACTATGGACAGGTACGGTAAGCGGAGTTTTTCTTCAGCGACTTTTGCCATGAGATCGCTGAACTACTTATGCCACTTCACCCGCCTTCAAAGAGATGTTCTTAAAGAGTTGGGAGAAGTTTTACAGGATCTGTCAGCTGCTGGGTCTCAGGATAAGATTAGCTCACAGCTAGGAATCCTTAACTCCATTGCTAACTCTTCCATGCAGCTCATTTCTTACACAGCCGATGGAGCGAGTAGGGCCGCAGGCACAGGAGTGGCTTTAAGGCGTCAGTCCTGGATGCGGCTTTGTAATTTTGCAGACCCCTTCAAGGCATCTTTCACAAACTCCCCTTTTGATGGCTCGACCTTGTTCGGTCCTCAAGTGAAAGACACTTTGACTAGATGCAAACAAGATGGCAAGACTCTTTCTGCCGTAGGAGTCCGTTTCTCCACCCCTTCTAGACCTTACCCCAAAGGACAGAAGGGAGGGAAAATGTGGTTCCGCAAATCTCAAGGAGTCACGCCTGATGCATGAAGTCAGTTTACCCCCAGAGGCAGAGGGGGTAACAATAATAGACGCCACCCTAGGGGCAGAGGGGTCCGCAGAATCAGGGTAGCAGAGAGCCTCTTTCTGACAAACCCTTCCAGCATCCCTGAGATGTTGCCCGATTGTCCGCCTTCGGAGGCAGTCGGGGGAAAATTATCGCTGTACCCAATAGCCTGGCTTTCCCTTTCTCAAGACAAATGGGTACAGTCAATTATATCCAAGGGTTACAAAATTCCCTTTATTCAAACCCCAATTCAACAAAAGGGAACTCTTCCAGATGTTCCACCCGGTCTAAGGGAACTAGCAGTACTAGAAATATCAAAACTGCTAGTAAAAAGAGCCATCCAGCCAGTCCCAGCGGACCAAATAGGATCCGGAATCTACTCAAGGTTCCTTTTAGTTCCAAAAAAGACAGGGGACTGGAGACCAATATTAGATCTGAGCAAACTCAACAAGTTTGTAAAGAAATCAAGATTCCGGATGGTCACGCTTCAGTCCATTCTGCCCTTTCTGGGCAAGGACAATTGGATGTGCTCGTTAGATCTTCAGGATGCGTACTATCACATAAAAATTCACAGACACTCCAGAAGATTTCTCCGCTTTCGGCTGGGGACCAGTCACTTCCAATTTAGACCCCTGCCCTTTGGACTCAGTACAGCCCCCAGAGTGTTCACCAAATACGTGGCAGTGGTTACGGCTCACCAGAGACGTCAAGGATTCCAGGTGTTTCCATATCTAGATGACTGGCTCCTCACTGCCACCACCAAGCATCAGCTTCTCCAAGCCAGAAATTACACCATTCACACTTGCAGAGGGCTAGGAATTTCTATAAATTTCGAAAAATCTGCCTTGTCGCCTTGTCAATATATTACTTTTATAGGCGCAAAATTGGACACCGTACAACTTTCTCCAAGGTTGACAGACCAAAGGATCTTGGACATTCAAAGACACGTCCAAGTGATTCTACTCAGCAACAAAATTCAGGCCAGATTTGCTCTGAAAGTACTGGGTCTTATGGCGGCCGCCATAACACTTCTTCACCTCGCCCGCTTTTACATGCGGCTTCTACAATGGATGCTATTCACCCAATGGTCCTTTCAACAACTTCTCATGCGTCATGAGATCATAGTAACTCCAACTTGCAAAAGACATCTGACTTGGTGGATATTGTCCCCTCAAATCCATCAAGGCAGACCATTTGTTCCTCCTGCCCCGGTTGCCACGGTTACATCTACGCCTCCCTGATCGAGTGGGGGGGGGGCATTATCAGGGCAGAATGGTCCATGGCACTTGGCAACCTTTCGAGTACCATCTGCACATAAATGTTCTGGAGATGAGAGCAGTGCTTTTAACGTTGCAAGCCCTCAACGACTCTCTTCCCCTGGGAACTATTGCAGTCCAAACGGACAATATGTCCGTAGTGTGGTACATAAACAAACAGGGTGGAACCAAGTCCTATCCACTGTGTCGAGAGGCTCTCAGACTTTGGCAATGGGAAATCTCCTCTCACCGGTTTCTGATAGCAATGCACATCCCCGGGAAATCCAACATCATAGCGGACAGATTGAGCAGAGCTATTCTCATTCCTCACGAGTGGTCTCTCAGTCAGTCAGTGACGGAAGAGATTTTTCAGAAGTGGTGCCTTCCTTGCTGTGACCTTTTCGCTACACCTCAAAACAGCAAATGCCCAGACTTCTTCTCTCTCTTCCCCCTTCCAGGCCATCCCCCCAGAGACGCTCTAACCCAAGGTTGGCCCCGGGGACTTCTTTATGCTTTTCCTCCTTTTCCGCTGATACCTCAGCTAATTCAGAAAGCAACCGCCTTGAGAGCCAAGTTGATTCTCATTGCCCCTTATTGGCCTCGACAGATATGGTTTCCGTTCCTACATCATTACCTCTTGGTACAGCCATGGCATCTTGACCCGGTACCAGATCTTCTGACCCACCACTCGGGTCAACTGCACCAATCCATACCTTCTCTCAACCTCACTGCTTGGTTGCTCCACTTCCATCCTTAGCCAGGCTTCCTATGATTTCTAATCCTGTACGGGATATCATAGTAGCTTCCCTAAAATCTTCTTCCAGAAATATCTACACTAGTAAATGGCGACGTTTCTCTTTCTGGGCAAAAGCTAGGAACATAGACCCCTATACTGCTCCAGTTCATTCGGTATTGGACTTCCTAGCTGACATTTTTAATTCAGGATCCTCTTCTTCCACAGTGAAAGTTCAACTGGCAGCCATTTCAAACTTTCATATAGGCTTTTTGGACCACAACATTATGTCACATAAACTTTGCAAGGCATTCCTTCGAGGTATCTTTTTATTGAAACCTCCAGTTAGAGACCCCCCACCACAGTGGGATCTAAATTTAATTTTAACATCCTTGATTCTTCCCCCGTTCGAACCTGCAGCTGCCTGTTCTTTGAAATTGCTTTCTTGGAAGACACTTTTTCTAGTTGCCATTACATCTGCCAGGAGAGTATCTGAGCTTCATGCTCTCTGTGTTCGCCCTCCCTATCTAATATTCCACAAAGATAGGGCATATCCCTAAGAACTAATCCGTCTTTCTTACCAAAGGTGGCATCACAGATTAACCTAAATCAGTCCATTGATCTTCCAGTATTTTTCCCGAATTATTCTGATAGAGCTGAACAAAGGTTACATTATCTCGATGTTCACCGTCCGCTGAGATATTATCTGGATAAGACAAAAATTTTTAGGAAATCTGATCAACTTTTTCTATCCTATGCAGAGAACAGGAAAGGCCTTCCAGTTTCTAAGGTAACTTTATCTAGGTGGCTGTCTTCCGTGATCACTTACATTTATCAGCTCAGAGGCAAAGAGTTGGTTTCTAACCCAAAAGCCCATTCTACCAGAGCTCTAACTACATCTACAGCTTTTCAAGCTAGACTTCCAATAGACACTATTTGTGCAGCAGCCACATGGGCCTCTCCTCATACCTTTGTTTCACATTACAAATTAGATTTGGTCTTCAGAGACAGAGCAAATTTTGGTTCCACTGTTCTCAAGAGTCTGTTCCATTGAGCCACCCAGGATAGAGGTGCTAGGGACGCGGTCCCATCCAGCAAGAATGAAGGCGAGATTGACAACTTAACATTTAGACGTTATGCACCTACCATAACGTTCCATGTTAGTTGTCTTCTCTCGCCTTCTTTCTTGTGTCCCGTCCTCCTTCCCCCTAGCCTGGTCAGACCGAGAAGATTATACATCTTCTATTAAGATGTTATTACCTTTTTCTAGCTGTTCAAGTCCTAGTGTCACTAGATTATGTGGATCCTTTCTAGAGGGTTATGATGTTATTTAGTATTTCTTAATTTCTTCCTCCTAAGTTGGAAGAAAATACTGCTATTTCTTTAGCTACCAAATGAGATCTGAGTAATCTCCGCCTTGCATCATGGGATATAGGGTTGCCTCGAGCTTAGCAAGTGCCGAGTCGGAGCCGAGGATCGGCTCCGAACCCATCCAGCAAGAAAGAAGGCAAGAGAAGACAACTAACATGGAACGTTATGGTAGGTACATAACTTCTAATTCTTCTTCCTCCTGTTATTCCTTCCCCTTGTTTTTGTTTTGTTCTGGGCCTGATTCGACCACTTTGGAGTCTGCTTGTTGCCACCCTGGTCCATCAAAAAAGGACCTGACCCTCGAAAATTTTCCGAGGTAGAGGCAACCTTAGCAAATGATGCATTGTTGTTACCAGAAACAGTTGAAGTTTGCTGAACAGCACTTCTATTAGGGACGTTGTTACACACTGCAGTATTACCATTATCAATTGCATTATTATCCTGGCAGTTATTAGCCTGGATACCATTATTGTCATTAGCAGTCACAGTTGTATTATTTTCCTGATAGACTCGGCGGCGTTGCAACGGATAAGCATCATTGTTAGCATAAGCTGATAAGTCTCTCTGTAATTTTAGACTGCTTCCTTGTGACTGTAGATGATCTATGTCTATCAGCCTTTGCCCCAATACAGCTGCATAAATCAGATAGTACATTAAAACAGTGGTGTCCCTTAATTTTAGTGTCCAAAGTTGCCATATTTCCTTTGACTGTATCAATCTCCTTTACATAATGTGTTACCAGCATCCGCATCATATTAATACACATTTCATTGAATAAATTGACCAACTCCATGTAAAATGGGTCACCAGGACTCGCACAGTTCAGAAATTGTGATAGTCTAAGCCCTTGCAGAACACATTTATGTTTGATACATTCCTTGTTGTGTGTTTCACGTATTGTACTGCAGTCTCTGATTTTACCCCCGTTTGAACCTGGCACTACCTGTGACTTAAAGTTTCTTTCTTGGAAAATGTTGCTTCTCATAGCTGTCACTTCGGCGAGACGTGTCTCTAAATTACAGGTTCTGCGTTCTAAAGGCCCTTATTTAGTTTTCCACAAAGACAGAGTATCACTCAGAACAAACCCAACCTTTCTTCCTAAAGTGATTTCAGAGAGCAGTATCAATCAATCCATAGACTTGCCTGAATTTTTCCCAAATTTTTCTTATAAAGGTGAATACTGCCTGCACCTTCTGAATGTCCACAGGCAATTACGTTTTTATCCAGATAGAAGTAAACAGCTTAGACAATCAGAACTGTTATTTGTGTCCTTTGCAAGTGCAACCTTGGGCAAACCTGTGTCTAAGGTTGCTCTGTCTAGATGGTTAAGGAATTGCATTTCCTTCATTTACATGAAAGAAAACTTATGTCTCTCTATCCCAGTGAAGGCATATTCTACCAGATCTGTGGCGGCTTCAGCTGTTTTTCATTCTAAAGCTTCTTTCTCAGATATTTGCACAGCTGCCACATGGGCTAAACCACATACTTTTATTACTCATTACAAATTGGACATGGTGTCCAGGGGGAGAGCCTCCTTTGGTTCTGTGGTTCCCAGGAATATTCTTCCATAAGGCCACCCAGGATCAAAGTTAGCTGGGTACTCTGTCCCATAAGTCAAGAATAGATGAAGATTGACAACATCAGATAAAGAAGTTATGTCTTACCATAACGTTCCATCTGTGTTGTCAATCTTCATCTATTCTTCCATCCCTCCTGCCTGTCCCCATCTTTGGATTTCTGGTGGAGCGACATCCTGTCCTGTGTTTTTATTGTTGGGGATAACTTGGATAAGATTTCTGACTGGAGTGAGAGTGCCTTCTTCAGTATGAGTGCAAATTCGAGCTGAGGTAAGGTGGAGAAGAGGGGCATTGTGGGTAGACTAGCAGCTCAAGAGACTTTTGGCTTACGCGAGCTATATATTGGCTGGATCGGTTCATAAGTTAAGAACAGATGAAGATCGACAACACAGATGGAATGTAATGGTAAGACATAACTTCTTTTTTTATACAGTAATAATTCAAGATGTTAGAAAAATTAGTTGCTCTTGATTAAAAAAAAATCTAAAAAAATGATCTATGACAGTTTGACGCCGTTGTTTCATGTTTAAGCAAAACTTTCAGAAAGTAATACACCAATGCATTCCACTGAATCAGGTAAATCCATTTAAATACTAATATCAGACCTTTGCTTCACAGAGAGGCAAGGCCTCCTTCAACAGCCTGACATCCCCATGTGGGGACTGCTGTCCATAATACGCCAAATTAAATATTAGAACTCAGAAATTATAGAACTTGGGGTAATAGAAAATATTCATTTCTCCATAGTTATCCTTCTTTCCCATTGTTTTCCATTCTTAGAGTTATAATTGAGGTTGAGGGTCAGTAAGCACAGCATGTGAGGTGCAGGGGTTTACCCCCCCCCCAAAAAAAAAAGTGTCGGTCTGGTATAATATTCTTTAATCTTCAAGTTCAGTTAAATGTAGATTCATTGAATTATTTTCAGTAAGCTGTGGTTCTGATAAATGCTGTGGATTGTAAATAAAACTGACATTCATACAGTCAAATATGTAAATGATGCTGTACATTCTTCATCAGGAACAGTTGTGTCAGGGGTACTTTTGAGGAGATTTGAATGTCTTAGAATAATCAGGATGTCAGATCCAGAGAGTTAAAATATGCAGTGACATAGAGTTTCTTATTTGATAAACCAGTTGATGATATTGTTGAATTATAGAAAAAGGTGACAAGGCCTTCATTTAAAAAAACAGTGGTGCTCTCTTCCACTTTCTGTCATAACAGTAACAAAAATAACAGAAAAATAAATTTTAAAAGAAAATTAACTCCCGACATTTTTTATATGTAAATAAATAAAGGAAAGCAAACCAACTACCTACTATTCAAATTTAGGAAATTAAGGCAAATATTACCAGATACTTCCAAATCTCTATCCTTGTCTTTCAGAGTATCTTTCTCTGTGGAGTGAAATAACCATAAATGGGTTTATAAACAACATGACTGTCTTGTGTACAGAATCTGTTCAGAAGTCACAAATGCAGATTATTCAACATACATTCCAGGTCAGATGTAATAAAACTTGTAGTTGGATGATTTATTAATTACAAAAAAGCTTATACAGAGGGTATCTGTCAGAGAGGTCAATGGTTTTACTACAAGCTGCTTCATAAAAAAGATAAAACCAGTAGATTAATTCTAGAATTACAAAAACTTTTATGGACACAAAGTAGCTCCAGGGTCTCGCTCTGAAGTGTAACATGGCAACTGAGGCCATGGAATATGCATATCTTTACAAAGCTCTAGGACTAGCTAAGCTGCATTTACAGTGTTCAGTTCTGCCATTAGCACCACACACACCCCAGCTGTTTAACAAATGTTGAGCTCTAATTTTTTCACTTTCACTTATCTGCCAGGATAGGCTCTGGTGTAACTTTGACCTTTTGCCTCTCACTATCAACTGTATATAATAAATTTATATATAAATATATAATAATTTATTATATGCAATCAATATTGAGAGGAACAAGTATCATGTTATGGTAGAGAGGAAATGTAAATAGGTTTATATCAGAAAAACTAGGAAGCTGGACCGTGATAAGGGGGAATACAGGGAACATCGAGCATACCCCAAACCCAGAACCAACAGGAATTTTCAGTGGGAGGGACAGAAAGAGCAAGGTCCCTATTTAGATCAGCATTTTAACAGAGAACACAACACCTTATGAGGGACATCACAATGTAGAGTTTTATAAAGGGGCCATAATATTGACCTAAATGACCCTTTAGAGTTTCCCCCTCTCCAAAGGTCTGAGAGGTTAAAGGACAAGGGGCTGGTGAATTACAATTACGCTGAATGGGGAGGGGGACACAGGGGGAACAAATGGCAGTCACAGCAGAAGCTCCCATCTTGGAAATTATTGTCAGGGATGGTTTTAAACCCAGCTTTAAAGGTTACAATATTTTTAATTATAGTGGTATGGAGGTGAATGAACTTCATTTTAGCCTCTTTTCCAAGGGTTTTAAGTTTATCCCGAGGAAGAAGACGGAGATTAGCAAGGTTGTGGTTGACCTTAAGCTTTTTATTAGGAAAAATAATTTGGAACTTTTATTCAGTAACAAGCATGGACAATTTATAGGTAAAGGGTTAAGTATAAAAAGTACTTATAATTCCTTGTTACACCCTCAGCTTAAGAATTTAGAGAATTTACTTGATCAGGAACTAAGGAGAGAGATAACACAACACAGAATTATCTCTACCCTTTCCATCAATGAAAGGAAGCTGTTGGAGGATATTAGGATAACCTAAGTTTAAAGGTTATGGCTCCTGATAAGGGAGGAGGAACAGTGTTCATGGACACTTTTACGTACGAGTCCAAGATGATGGAAATCTTGGATAATATTACCAAATATTGTAGAGTCTCTTTAAATGAAGTAAACATAGCTTATAAGAGGATTTTTCTGACCCTCAATGATTTATTACTAGAGGGTTTTTATAGATTTAAATCTTTTTAAATTTTTACACAATGACAGACCTAGAGTTCCCACTATATTTGGCATACCTAAGGTGCACAAGTGTGTAGTGGATCCACCCCTTAGGCCTATAGTATCAGAGGAGGGATCTGTGATGGCTCCATTGGCCAAGTTTCTTGGTGTTGAACTTAAAACTTTATCCTTGGGATGTAAGGATACTTTGAAAGATTCTTGGGACTTGCTTAAACAGATCAAATAAGATTTGTGTAATGAAAATATGTTTTTCATCACTGTAGATATTGTGGGTATTTTTTCTTCTATTCCCCATGAACATGTCTTGAGTTGGTAGGCGGAAGCCATGGCAGAACAAGGGAGATTATCTAGTGATGATTTCCGGACATGTTTAACTTTAATTGATCTTATCTTGAAGAATAACTTCATTCATTTTGAGGGAGAATTCTTCGAGCAAATCAAAGGTGTGGCGATGGGTGCATGGTGTGCACCTACGTATGCCAATATTATTTTGTCAGTTTGGGAATGAAAATATATTTTTAACTCTGAATATGTGAGATGCTGGAATTTGTATAGGTGTTACCTAGATGACATCTGTCTTCTCTGGATTAATACAGAGGAGAGGTTTATTCATTTTTACACTACATTTCCAGCACCACTAATTTTTCTAAGGTTTACTTATAACATACAGTACAATAGTATGAATTATTTGGATATTACTATACATAAACATCAAGGAAGTTTTAAATTCACTGTGTTTAGGAAGGAGACCTACTCTAATTCTTACTTGTTTTTTTTATTAGTGCCCATCCTTATAGTCAGAAAAGAGGTTTAGTAAAATGACAATTTGTGAGGGGCAGCAGGATGTCCTCTGAGGATGAGGACTTCCTCATAGAGTGTTCCTTTTTAGAAAGAATGTTCCTCCAGAGGGGGCACCCGGTTCAGCTTTTGAGAGAGGTGCTGGAGGAGGTCACCAATGGCAGAAAGAACAGGTTTGCCCCTTTGTTATTCAAGGATGATGTGACCACTACGAGGCCTGGTGAGACCAGTATGCATAATGGCATCTATGAATGTGCCTTTGTAACCAATTATAATGGGCATGCTGTGGTTATCAAGAGTCTTATGGAAAAAGAATGGGCCAAATTTGCTAGTATTTCTGATCTTAATATCTTTGACTAGCCTTTTAAATGTATTATTAGAAAAGGTCCAAATATTAAGAATTGAATTGAAAAGAAAAGTGGGCCCATTTATTTATATGGTCGAGGCAGGAAGGGCAAGTATAAATGTAATCATTGTTCCAAGTGTCCTTGCGTGTATAACTGTGAAAGTGTACAATTAGTTGCAAGGAATAGGAATTTTACAAGTAATTGTTATGCCACCTGTGATTCTAGTGAGATAATTTACATAGTATTATGTAAGGCCTGTGAAGGGTTCTGTGTGGGTTAAACCGAGAGGAAGTTTCGTAGAAGGATATATGAACATTTGTATGACATTAGGAGTAAGAACCCTAATAATGCCTTATATAAATGTAAAGGCTTCTTTTGTGTTTTTTGTGTTGGAAGTGGTACCCCTAGATACTGGAGGAGGCCATGGGAGCTTAACATTGAATACAAGGAGTTATATTGGCAGATTGTACTTGAGGCCATTAAATTCCCGGGTATGAATGAAACACTATCTATAGGTCCTGTTCTAAAGCTTAGAGCTGTAGACATTAACACTTATTTTATCATTTTTTTGCCCACTAGATGGAGCTCCATATTGGGATAATACAATACGTGAATTTAGTTGCTTATATTTTTTAATTGTATTTTTATATACTTAATGACAGGTACTTTACATGTTTTAAAATTTTTATGTATGCATTTGTATTTACATTTATATTTTTATATTTATATATTTAATTATTGTTTAGAAGCATGTATCTTTGTAGGTTGACCGATTATTATTTCTTTTTTTTTTTTTTTTTTAATTATTTATTGCTGTTCCTGATTCTGCAGTGGTACAGCGGTAGCGTTGTTACCTCACAGCAAGAGGTTCTTCCGTTCGATTCTCGGCTTGCCTTGGGAGTGCCTTCTGTGTGGAGTCTGCATGCCCTCCCCACAATTGGGTAGCGTTCGAAAGACATGCGTGCGTAAATGGGCGTGCCTTCGTTGAAGGTTGGGCGTCGAGCTGGCATCTCGGCATTTTGTGAAAATCTACTGCTAATCGTTAGTGGACCGGAGTTCCGCTGTGGCGACTCCTTACCGGGAAAAAGCCGAAAGGCAAACAACAACATTGCTGTTCCTGATTGGTGTTTTTTTGATCAAATAGGATATTTAAATGGAGTGCTCTGCTATTGGTTTGCATCTGATGAAGTTTTTTTAGATGAAAATGCATTAGGACATTGAGCGTTTGTGTTTTCTGTGCTGCTTTCTTGTACTTTGAGATTCGTGTTTGGATTAATAAAATGTTGATTCAGTGATCGGAGTAAGAGAAAGTTACACTGACTTCTCGGAAATCCTTTGTAGCAGTCTACCATTTCATTGAACACGATTCCTAGACCATTCCTCCATCCCTGCATCCATTCTCATTGTGAAAGCATACTTTATCTTTTATAGAGCTATGTTGTTCACAGCCAGTCACAGCAACCGGCGGGCACAGGGCATTGAAATCTGCTCTGAGCAATGTGCTTGTCTGTCACAGAATGCATACTTGTACTCACACACACACACCTACCTGTGTGTATGGAAAGCCTTTGATTACTTCATCAGATTATCTGATGAAGTACGAGTTGTGTGGACGAAAACTCGATTGGTTTAATAAAAGCGTTAATGAGTTTTCTGTGTAGTGTGTAATAAAGCTGAGTTTTCTAAAAAACAGCTTTTTGTTCACTCCATTAGCCCATTGCGCTCTGTTTTTAGATTTGCCTGTTTTTATACCCCTGACGACCTGAAGTCAGTCCTGAAGTGACAGCAACCGATGCAGAAATACTAAGTCTCTGGTATTCGGGCCGACTGAGGGCTACCTGCAGGCAGATAACCCAAGTGTGATGACTGCAAGAGTGAATACACTCGAACATCTACATTTATGGTAAGTGTACACAACTGTACCTTTTCAGGATTTTATCCTCCGTTACGGTTTATGCTAATTCTGTGTTTATTAAGTTGATTGCTAGTAGTCTGTGTGGGGTTTTAAAGCCTTTCCAATTGTTTTGTGGTATTTGGTGAATGGTTTAGAGATTTTCTGCACTGAAGCCATTTTTAGTGCAGTTCTGTCATTGTCTCATGCTCCCATAATCACAACTTTTATTTGAATATTTTGACAGGAAAACTTCCTGGGTTTTTTTTTTTTTTTTTTTTGTCTTCTCATCATAGCTTTAAACATGTAAGTGAATTATGTAGTTTTGATGTCTGTTTAAACAAATGTTTTGTTTAAATCGTGATTTTGGCAACATTTTGTTTTTGACCAGATTTTTTCTTAAGTTTACATTCATTTCTTTGACTAAAGATAATTAAGATTGTTTTATTCACATGGCATTGAAATTATCCAATGTTAAGTTGTCAATCTCGCCTTCATTCTTGCTTGATGGGTTCAGAGCTGATCCTCGGCTCCGACTCGGCACTTGCTAAGCTCGAGAGTCACTTTTACCAGCTCGAGGCAGCCCCATATCCCATGATGCAAGGCGGTATGTACGCAGATCTCGTTTGCCGCTTCGCTGATGAGGTCCTCCTTTTACCAGCTCCTGGTAAGTGTTTTATATTAAACTGTCTTTAGCCCCTTTTCACTTTTAAACTTTATATTTAACGTTTTTAAGTTATATTAAGCCCTTTTGTGACTAAAATTACCCTTACTCCTTAGTTTTTTTAGTCAGGCCTTCTCCCCCCCCCCCCGTCAGGGTGTGTGTGTGTGTGTGAGAGGTTAGTTTCTCTTTTTTTTCTTAGATAACTTTGTTATCTTATTGGGACTGTGTTGTGTGTGTTTTGTGCAACTATGTCCAAAGAAAGGGTCTCAGGCTTCAAAAAGTGTGACTCGTGCTGTCAGAAGATGTCTCTGACAGACGGTCACACTTCTTGTTTATATTGCCTGGGACCTCTCCACCTGCAGGACTCCTGTGCGATTTGTCATTCCTTTAGCCAGAGAGTCCTGCAGGAGAGAAGAAATAAATTGATTTTAAGGGGCCTTCTTAAACTGGAGGGCTCTCCGGCTAAGTCGGCTCCGAGTAAGACTTCAAAGTCTTCCAAGGCCCAGGCTTCTGTGTCCAAGCCTGCGGCCTCGGTTCCGACTCCTTCCGAGTTGAGATCGGCTCCGGCTGGAGCCGATCCTGGTTTACAAAGACCTTCGGCACCGATGGCTATCGGTGCCGATACTGTTTCAGTCACATCGGTGTCGGCTCCGACTGGCTCCGACCACCATGTGGCTCAGGCTTCGGTGTCGGCGCCGACCGGCACCGACACCGTTACTTTTATGTCTGTATCGGCTCCAGCTGGAGCCGATGCTTCTAGACCTTCTGTCGGTGCCGAGAAGGGAAGTTGCAGAGTTAGAAGTATTAAAACTTCTGCAAAAAAGAGCCATTCAGCCAGTTACAGCAGACCATTCAGAGCCCGGAATCTACTCAAGATTCTTTTTGGTCCCCAAAAAGACGGGAGACTGGAGACCAATACTGGATCTCAGCAGACTCAACAAGTCTGTGAGGAAGACAAGATTCCGAATGGTCACTCTTCAGTCAATTCTGCCCTTCCTAGAGAAGGACAACTGGATGTGCTCAATAGATCTTCAGGATGCGTACTATCACATAAAAATTCACAGACGCTCCAGAAGATTTCTCCGCTTTCGGCTGGGGTCCAGTCATTTCCAATTCAGAGCCCTGCCCTTTGGTCTCACTACAGCCCCAGAGTGTTCACCAAATGTATGGCAGTGGTCACGGCTCACCTGAGACGTCAAGGATTCCAGGTGTTTCCGTATCTCGACGACTGGCTCCTTTCAGCCACCACCAGGCATCAACTTCTTCAAGCCAGGGATTACACAATAAATCTTTGCACTCAATTGGGAATTTCGATAAACTACGAAAAATCCTCCTTATTGCCCTGCCAGTCTATTACTTTCATAGGCGCAAACTTAGACACTGTTCGGATGTCAGCAACCCTCACAGACCAAAGAATTTCAGATATACAAAGTCACGTGAGGATCATCCTAGCCAGCAAAAAAGTACAAGCCAGAATGGTTCTAAAGGTGTTGGGCCTCATGGCTGCGGCCATTACCCTTCTTCCCCTGGCCCGCTTCTACATGCGCCTTCTTCAGTGGATGTTGTTCACTCAGTGGTCTTACCAACAACTTCCAATGCGTCACCAAATTCTGGTGACACAGATTTGCAGGAGTCATCTTTCATGGTGGATTACTTCTCTCCAGATTCACCAAGGCAGACCCTTTGTATCCCCGGCCCCGGTAGCCACTGTCACTACGGACGCCTCCCTGATCGGGTGGGGGGGTCATTATTAGGGCAGGGTGGTTCATGAGACGTGGCAACCATTCGAATACCACCTGCACATAAATGTCCTAGAGATGAGAGCAGTGCTTTTAACGTTGCAAGCCCTCAACGGCTTTCTTCCCTTGGGAACAATTGCAGTTCACACAGACAACATGTCTGTAGTATGGTATATCAACAAACAGGGCGGAACCAAATCCTACCCCTTGTGTCGAGAAGCTGTCAGACTTTGGCAATGGGCGATCTCCTCTCATCGGTTTCTGGTAGCAACGCATATCCCTGGGAAAACCAACATTTTAGCGGACAGATTGAGCAGAGCTATTCTCATGCCTCACGAGTGGTCTCTCAAACAATCTATAGTGGAGGAGATTTTTCTAGAATGGGGCCGCCCATGTTGCGATCTTTTTGCTACTCCCCAAAACAGCAAATGCCCAGACTTCTTTTCTCTCTTCCCACTGCCAGGCCATCCCCCCAGAGACGCTCTAACCCAGGATTGGCCCCAGGGACTTCTTTATGCTTTTCCTCCTTTTCCACTGATTCCACAAGTACTCCAGAAAGCCACCATTTTGAGAGCCAAAATGATTCTCATTGCTCCCTATTGGCCTCGACAAATTTGGTTCCCATTCCTCCATCGTCACCTTTTGGTGCAGCCGTGGCATCTGGACCCAGTACCAGACCTTCTGATTCACCAATCGGGTCAGCTGCACCGGTCTATCCCTTCTCTCAACCTCACAGCTTGGTTGCTCCACTTCCGTCCTTAGCCAGGCTTCCTATGATCTCTAATCCTGTTAGGGATATCATAGTGGCTTCACTAAAATCCTCTACTAGAAGGATTTATACCAGCAAATGGAAACGCTTTTCTTATTGGGCAAAAGCTAAGAATATTGATCCCTTTACTGCTCCAGTTCAAGCAGTTTTGGATTTCTTAGTGGAAATCTTTCACACGGGCTCTTCTTCTTCCACGGTCAAAGTTCAGTTAGCTGCTGTCTCGAACTTTCATGTCGGGTCCACAGATCACAACATCATGTCCCATAGGCTTTGTAGAGCCTTCTTAAAAGGAATCTTTCTCCTGAAACCTCCAGTCAGGAGTCCTCCTCCTCAATGGGACCTAAATTTGGTGCTGACATCCTTGATTCTTCCTCCCTTCGAGCCAGCTGTTTCATGTTCCCTGAAATTTCTTTCATGGAAAACACTCTTCCTGGTTGCTATTACCTCGGCTAGGAGAGTGTCTGAACTTCATGCTCTCTCTGTTCGTCCCCCTTATTTGGTCTTCCACAAAGACAGAGTATCCTTGAGAACTAATCCGACCTTTCTGCCCAAGGTCGCCTCAAAGAGTAATTTGAATCAGTCTATTGACCTTCCTGTATTTTTCCCAAACAGATCAGAACAAAAATTACATTATCTTGATGTTCACCGCCAACTCAGATATTATTTGGACAGAACAAAACAGTTCAGGAAATCCGATCAGCTCTTTATTTCTTATGCTGATAACAAAAAAGGCCTTCCCGTCTCTAAAGTGACCTTATCTAGATGGCTTTCTTCTGTCATCTCTGAAATCTATCAGCTCAGGGGAAAACAGCTGTGCTCGAAACCTAAAGCGCATTCAACCAGAAGCTTAGCCACTTCCACAGCCTTTCAGGCTAGACTTCCATTAGACACTATTTGTGCAGCAGCCACTTGGGCCACTCCTCATACCTTTGTTTCTCATTACAAATTGGATTTGGCCTCCAGGGACAGAGCCAGTTTTGGCTCTACAGTTCTCAAGAGTCTCTTCCATTGAGCCACCCAGGATAGAGGTGCTAGGGACGCGGTCCCATCAAGCAAGAATGAAGGCGAGATTGACAACTTAACATTGAGAAGTTATGTACTTACCATAACGTTCCATGTTAGTTGTCTTCTCTCGCCTTCTTTCTTGCGACCCTCCCTCCTTCCCCCTGGCCTGGACAGACCTTTTCTTCCTACATGGAAGAGTGCTCTTTAAGACCATACACTTCTGGTCTTCCTAACCCATCCTTTAGGTTTTTCTCTGCCTTCTTTCTCCTTTTGGGAGTTTTTCATGCTAGGTGTTTTGCCTATAGAAAATGAACGAGATCTGGGTACTTATCGCCTTGCATCATGGGATATGGGGCTGCCTCGAGCTGGTAAAAGTGACTCTAGAGCTTAGCAAGTGCCGAGTCGGAGCCGAGGATCGGCTCCGAACCCATCAAGCAAGAAATAAGGTGAGAGAAGACAACTAACATGGAAAGTTATGGTAAGTACATAACTTCTCATTTTTTTATGTAATTGTTTTATGATATGTAGTTGTGCTTAGTGTTGGCTTACTGAGATTATGAATTTTTCCTCAGGGCAGTATTGTTTGATATGTAGCTGTGCTTATAATTGGATTACTATCTTTTTCCTTAGTGCAGTATTCTGTTGGTTCCCCTAAAGAGATGGTCTTTGCACAGTTATTTAAACAGTGAATATCGGGAGTTTGTCCCTTTGGATAATGTAGTTATTTTTTCTCCAGTAGCTGCTTCTGACCTGGCTAATTTTTTTGCCCCCTGTCTTGATGGACTCTGATAAAAAAACATATAGCAAAAATATGCCTCAGTCTACAGCTTATAACTTCACAGTAGCCTCAGCCAAGGATAGGCTTTCGGACCTCTCACCTCCTTTTACCTTCAGGTCCCTTGATGTGGTCTTGGTACCGTAACTGTGCATGATGAAGGTCAGGCACATCCTCTGGGGCTGTACCATTGCCTAGTTGAAGCTTGGGAGAACCAAGTGCTTTAGATGCAGGGGAAGTTAGCAATGCAGAATCCATTGCCAGGGTTGATACTTTTCTCTCCAGGGATTCCACTCCAGTATAGTAAAGTACATGCTAAAACAACACAGAAGTCCACCAGGTGGTAGTGCAGCAGTCTCTCTCTGAGTTCTCACCTGAAGTGGTGGTTATGGCTAGAATGGCCATAGTTTAGGTAGTTAATTTCAGGGTGTATACCTCAGTTGTTAGTAACACTGGTGCTTCTACCTCCGATCATTCATTTAAGGATCTTGAGTTTGATGGGATCAGTTGTCCGAGGGTCCTGACCTGTCTTAGTCGGATCATTTGGTTTCTTTTGAAAATGAACAGGTGCAGGAACTAAAATAGATGATCTGATGTTGTTAATCTTCTTCCCATTCTTCACTGATGGGTTTGGTTCTGAGCCCTTGGAACCATGTCGGCCTAATACCAAGCTCGCGTGCACCAAAAATTCTCGGGCTAAGCTGCTACCCACAATGCCCTTTTCCCTGTTTGCCGGGTAGCCATATAGCAGCATTTCACCGAGCTCTCAAGCTAAGTGTTATATTTTATTGATAAGTATGTATTTTTGAACTTTTTCCTATTTCACTCTTTTATTCTTATTATATCTAACTAGCTCTAACCATTGGGTATTTCTTTTACCATCGTTGGTACACCCTCCCCTTACCCTTGTGGTATCACTTGATACCATCATTGGTATCTTTTCCCTTTCTTCTTCCTTCTTGCTTTTAGGTACTAGTAGTGTGTGAATTTTTTCTGTATGGAAATGTCTGACAAAAAAGGGACATCTGGGTTTAAACATTGCACCTCTTGTAATGGTAAACTCCCTAACAGCGACTCGCATGATGACTGCGTTTATTGTCTGGGGGTTTCTCACCTCTCTGTTAAACCTCCTTGCCAGATTTGTCAAAGTTTTAGTCAGCGGATGCTGAATGAAAGGAAAAATAAATTGATTATAAAAGGCCTTCTACTTTCTCCTTTCTCAGAGGCCCTTTCTGTGTCGGAGGTCTCAACCTCTCCAGTGAAGGACAAGAAACGTCCCCATTCAGATCCTTCTTCACTGGCTGGTGATAAAGGCAAGTCTCACAAACATAAGGCCCACAAATTTTCATCGGAGCATAGGATTGCTTCATCAGCTCTGACTACGAGCACTGCTTCCGTTCTGAGCTCTGCTCCAATTTCCACATTGACTGAAGTCATGAACATTACAGGATTTTCAACGTCGGCGCCACCTTAGGCACTGACCCTGCCTTCCATTTCAGCTACAGCTCCGACCTTACTTTCAACAACAGCTACGGCACTGACTTCGCCTTTTACTGCACTGAAAGCGGTTTCGACCCACACAATTCCTTTGGAACTGATAACTTTGAGTCCGAGTGCCTCCTTGGCACCGAGTCCTTTTTCTATTCCGCAGATTCCTTTACTACCTGTCTCCAAATTAGAGACTACGGTGCCACTAGCTCAGACACCACGGACCCGATACTCCCCTTCATTGGACCAGTTCCTAGGTCAGATGTGCAACCCCTTTCTGGACCTACCCGACTCCCCTTCAGGAATGTCCACGAGATCCACCAGGAGTCTTTCCAAATTTGATGTGGTGCATTTAGGGTTTGGGCCTTATCTCTCCCAGAACTCCGACATATTCTCCTCCTTCAGATCCATCGGTTCTGAAGCCCATTGCTCCGACGTCCTTTGTGGAAACCCATTCCTCTGCACCGACAGTGACTCTCACTGAAGCTTTGAGGCCACCCCTTTGGGTTTCGGTTCCATCGGAACCATCCCTTCCTCAGACTCATGGTTGGTGGGGTGAAGTCCTTGGTCCTGAGCACGGTTCTGAGTGTTTTATCGGTTCCGTCCTCGGATCTGGAGATAACATCTGCCCCGATCCTGCTTGAGGCTCCATCCTGGGAGTGGGTCTGGTGGAGCGGGGTGTGACCCCAGTTCCGAGGTGGTCCTTCTTGGTTCTGGGCTCCCATTTCTCTTCAGGCGGGCCTGCTTTCTGGGTGATGGAGAGAGTGCTTGCTTCGGGAAGAGCTCCTCTGATATCGAAACTTCCCCCTGCTCCCTCTGAGCTTACAGCTACCATGGGCCACCTCCCTGGGACACCGAGAGTAGAAGCCTCAGGAAACCCCAGTTCAGGGTACCCATCCTTCCGAGTCTTCCTCAGATATTCCCACTGAGGAACCTCCTCAGAAGAAGACGTGTAAGAGGAAGCACATTGACTCTCCTGAAGAGTGTTTGACAGAGGATACAGACTACGATGATGGGGAGAGGTCTCCACGGTCACCCCCTGATGATGTCTCCTTTGGAGCCATCCTGGAAATATTAAAACAGAGGGGTGACTGGAAGCCCTCTAACCCTTCCTCGGAGGAGTCCATCTTCCTGCAGGCTTTTCGATCTCGGCCTTCTACCGCTTGGGTGACCTCACCTTCTGATGAGTTAATCCAGCTCGTCATGCAGCATGCATGGCAGAACCCTGACTATTGAAACCATTCCCTGGAGACCAGATAAGATCCCCCCCCCCAGAAGAGCACACCCCCCCCCCACTGGTCCAGAGGTCTGCCAGTTGATGCTATGGTGGTGACGGCGGCCACTAAAAAGGATCTAATGGAAGAAAGTCCTACTGTTCACTCACGCAACAGAGAGTCCTGGGCTGTGGACAGATTGGGGAAGCGAATTTTTGCTTCATTGACCTTTGCTGTCAGGTCCCTGAACTACTTGGCACATTTCACGAGACTCCAAAGAGATTTGATTACCGAACTTTCTGGAGCCCACACAGATCAAGTTTCTAAGGGGCATGAGACAAGGTTGCCTCTCAACTTGCCACCCTTGAATCTGTCTCCAATTCATCCATCAGGCTGCTCTCCCATGCAACCAAAGAGGAGGCTAGAGCTGCGGGTGCAGGCATAGTCATGAGGCATCATGTCTGGATGCGCATCTGTGACCTCGTGGTCTCCAAGTCCGCCTTATTGAACCATCTTCCTTATTTGGTTCTAAAGTAAAGGACACACTGGCCAGATGCGAGCAGGATGGAAAGACTTTGTCTGCCGTTGGCCTATGTTTTTCCAAGCCCCAGCGTTCTTTTTCCAGGAACAAGAGGAGTGGGAAAATCTGGCACAAAAAATCTCAAGGTCCTTTCCATAATGCACGTGGCAAGGATTCCCCTAGAGGCAGAGGGGGTTCCAATGATGGAAGGCATCCCTTTAGGGGCAGAGGGGGGTACCTGAAACCAAGACTCCAGGGATTCTTTTTCTGGGTGGTCTTATCAACGCTCCTGAAGCGTTGCCCAATTGCGTTCTTCTGGAAGCAGTCTGGGCTCGTTTTTCTCTGCACCAAATGCCTGGCGCTCTATCTCATATGATCGATGGGTGCAGAGAATAATCTCCAGAGGCTACTACATCCCTCTATCCTCCCGTCCAAAACCTCCAAAAAACCTTCCCAATGTTCCACCCAATCAAAGGGAAGAAGCGGCTTTAGAGATAATAAAGCTGTGTCAAAAAGAGTCATCCAACCAGTCCCTCCAGACCAATGCGGATCCAGTTTTTACTCAAGATTCTTTTTGGTGCCAGAAAAGACCAGGGACTGTGGATCTCAGCCATTTAAACAAATCAGTGGTACAAACCAAGTTCCGCATGGTCACTATTCAGTCCATTCTCCCATTTTTACAGGAGGATGTTTGGATGTGCTCGATAGACCTCTGGGATGCTTATTACCACATCAAAATTGACAAATGCTCCAGGAGTCTTTTTCGCTTCCGGCTAGGAGTCAATCATTACCAGTTCCGAGCCTTGACATTCGGTCTCTCGACGGCCCCCAGAGTGTTCACAAAATGTCTAGCAGTGGTGACAGCTCATCTGAGACTTCAAGGATTGCAGATGTTTCCATATTAAGAAGAATGGCTCCTTTCTGCCCCCACCAAGTGTCTTCTGACCATGGCCCTCCATTACACAATGTCACCATTGGAGTCACTAGGCATCACTGTACATTGGGAGAAATCCAACTTACAACCTACCCAACAGCAGGAATTTATAGGGGCAGTTTTCAGTACTCGAACATGCCTGATATCTCTACCGGCTCACAGGCTTCAGAGGTTAAGATTGCAAGTATGTGTGATACTCTGTCAAAGAAGGGTGACAGCAAGGGAAGTTCTCCAGGCTCTAGGGTCCATGGCTGCAGCCATTCCGATAGTTCCTCTGGCAAGGTTACACATGAGACTGTTGTAATGGCTCCTTCTGTCCCAGTGGTTGGAAAATCTTCACCCCCTAAACTCACAGATCCTCATAACCAACTCTTGCAAGCAAGATCTCCTCTGGTGGATGAGGCCAGACACAGAACTTTGGTGTTGCCCTTTTCAGACCCCTCAACCCAACACCACTGTGACCACGGACGCTTCCCTGATAGGGTGAGGGGGCCATTTTCAGGGAAAGACAGTACAAGGCACATGGTTGAGCTTAGAGGCCAACCTGCATATCAATGTTTTGGAGTTAAGAGCAGTGCTGTTGGTGTTGCAGGCATTACATCCGCTCCTTCCATCGGGAGCAGTTGCGATTCAGTCAGACAATATGTCAGTAGTCTGGTACATAAACAAACAAGGAGGAATCAAATCCTACCTCCTGTGTCGAGAGGCCATGAGAATTTGGCACTGGGTGATGGCTTCAGACCGCTTTCTTATAGCAACGCATATCCCAGGGAGTTCCAACTTGATTGCAGACAGGCTGAGCAGATGCATTCTCCTTCCACACAAGTGGTCTCTCAAAAAGTGACGGCAGAAATTTTCAGACGATGGGGCCAGCCTTGCTGCGATCTTTTCACCTCCCCTTCGAACAACAAATGCAGCAGCTTTTTGCCCTCTTTCCCCCAGAGGGGCAGTCCCCAAGAGAAGCTCTGACTCACGATTGGCCCACGGGTCTCCTCTGTGCTTATCCACCAATTCCTTTGATACCCCTATTTTTAAAGAAAGTAAATTGGTTGAGATGCAAGGTGATCCTCATTGCCCCATTCTGACCTCATCAAGTGTGGCTCCCCTTCCTCCGGCCTCACCTGTTACAACCTCCATGGATCCTGGGTACCGTCCAGACTTAATCTTTCACCCCCAAGGGTTGAGACTCCCAAATCTGTCCACTCTCAAGCTGACAGTTTGGTTTCTCCACTTCTGTTAGTTGCCAGGCAGGTTTCCTCACCTGTTCGCGATATCATTCTGGCCTCCCATAAGCCATCCACCAGAAAACTTTACAGACATAAATGGAAAAGATTTGCTCTTTGGTCTAAAGAACGGTTGCTAGATCCCTTTTCAGCTCTGGTCTCTGTTATACTTCAGTACCTTTCTGAGTTTTCTGAGAATGGAGCATCAGCTTCTACCATACGAGTCCATTTAGCAGCTATTTCCAATTTTCATAACGGGTCAGAGGGCACTCCACTTATCTTCACCCGCCTATGCAAGACCTTTCTCAAAGGAGTGTTTCACAGCAAACCTCCAATCAGGCATCCATTAGAGGCATGGAATCTCTCCCTAGTACTACAGTCTCTCTCTCTTTACTCCCTTTTGAGCCTGCTGCAAAGTGTGATCTCAAATTCCTATCATGGAAATCTCTATTTTTGGTAGCTGTCACGTCAGCTAGATGGATATCAGAATTATATGCCTTATGCATCAAGAGACCATACTTAATATTACATAAAGACAGAGTATCACTATGTACTAATCCATCTTTTCTCCCCAAAGTGATTTCTGATTTCTCTGTGAACCAATCCATTGAACTCCCAGTGTTTTTCCCAAGCTATTCCAGTAAAGGAGAATGTTATCTACACTCATTTGGACGTACATAGGCAACTACGTTTTTACTTAGACAGGACTAAATCTATTCGCAAGTCAGATCAACTTTTCATTTCCTTCTCTGGTGCAAAAATGGGATATGCTGTGTCCAAAGTCACTTTATTAAAGTGGCTCAGATATTGTATTGCTTTTTCAAATTCACGTACTAATGAGCCTAAACCTCACAATATCAAAGTACATTCAACTAGAGCTATAGCAACTTCTGTTGCTTTTCACTCCAGAACTTCTATGGACGACATTTGTGCAGTAGCCATTTGGGCTAAACCTCACACTTTCATCAGACATTACAAATTGGATATGATCTCCAGGGGAAGAGCGTCCTTTGGCTCAATGGTGCTCAGGAATGTTGTTCCATAAAGGCCACCCAGGTTTCTTAGGTAGCGTGGGATTCTGTCCCACCAGTGATGAATGGAAAGAAGATTAACAACATCAGATAAAGATGTTATGTCTTACCATAATGTTCCATCTGTGTTGTGGATTTTCTTCCATTCGTCACATCCCACCCTCCTTCCCCCACCAAAGGCTCCTGGTAGATCTCATGGGTCCTTGTGGTGTTTTCAGGGTTTTTGTGCAGAACTGGCCTCTGCCTTACTTCTGTATGTCTTATGCAAACTTGATCTGAGGTAACAGGGAGAAGGGCATTGTGGGTAGTAGCTTAGCTTGAGAGTTTTTGGTGTACGCGAGCTTGTTATTAGGCTGACATAGTTCTGAAGGCTCAGAGCCGAACCCATCAGTGATGAATGGAAGAAGATCAACCACACAGATGGAACTTTATGGTAAGACATAACTTCTTTTTTCTTTTCCCAAATGCTGGCAAGATTTAGGGATGTATGTATTTGGGAGTAATCTGCTGCTGCCCTCGGGATTGGTAAGGTTTATAATCTTTTGAAGGATGAGGTATTGGTCCTTAAGTCCCTTCCTCCAGTGATTCTGGCATTGGAGGTTGTTTTCAAGACAGCTCGTAATTCTCTTCTGTTTATTGAGGCTCTCCCTAAGAAAGTATATGGGAAATTTGGAGTATTCTTTGACATGCTGGGTCTCCAAGTCCCTTTGTATGCGAACCCTGTGTCTGTGTCCCCAGCTACTATTTTTAATGTGTCTTCTTCAAATATGATCCCTCAAGATAAGTTAGGCAAGTGGCTAGAATGTCAGGAAAACAAGCTGGTGCAGTCCAGCATGGTAGCTTCTAAATGATTTAATTATCACTGTTTTATATGGAAGTTTGTGTTGAGATGCATTTATAGTTTAGAAGAGTTTGCTGCATTGTTGCCTGATGAGCCAAAAGTCTATGTCAAGAATTCAAGGATTTTGTATTAATGCCTTAGAGTGTCTGACACCATGTCTATCAATCCATCTTTTTCTATGGAGTTGATTTCTCTGCTAAGTTAAAAAATGAGATTTTGAATGTTCCTGTTGAGTCTGATTGTTTGTCTGGTATTGCAACTAAATGGATCCTTAAACACTGGAGCGATGGTAGTAAATTGATGCAAAGGGTGTCAAAAACTGTTTCATATTTGCACGTTCTCCTTTAAGTAGGATCATTTTCTTAAACAAAAGCCCCAGCCTAACACAAACCAAGGTAATAAAAAGAAATGGCAGGATGAGAGCTCTGCTAAGCCTAACAAGTTTGGTCCCTTTCCCAAAAAGGATAACCCTCATCCCACTTTATGGCTATGCCAAGTTGGGGCATTCATCTTTTCCAAGCCCCCCACCTGCTGCTATGTCTCTAAAACTGTTTCTCAACAAGGTGATGTGGCTATCAGTGGTTTTTTTGGGGGGGTTACATCTTCATACAATGGATTAGTCTTTGTTATTCCATCCTATTCTCCAGCATATGCTAGACTCAGGGTCATAGAACTGGTGCCCCTTCCGAGAGAATGAGGGAGTTTTTATTCTTGACTTTTCCTGGTTCCCAAAAAAGAACTTTAATGGAGACCAGTGTTGGACCTTAGAAATATAACTGGTTCAACCATGGCCCTGGGCCAGTACTATGAACTAGCATAACCCCCCCCCCCACACACACCGGCTGCTTAGGTCCCTTTTCTGTGCCCTGCCCCCAACTCTCCTTCAACATATTTTATTTAAAAAAAATCTTTTAAATGCTGCTACTGTGCTCATGTTTTACTTCAAGAAAAATAAATATATATTTTTAAAGGGTAGCAAATTGCTTGCTGCAAACGTAGCATATGGTTACCACAGTTTATACTCTGCTTGCACAGAATGCTGCATTACTCATGTTTTAGTTTAACATTTCTTCTTTTTAATCTGTAGTAAACTGCTTGCTATAGTTTGTAACCTGCTTGCTGGCAGCACTCAGATTTTAGTTTAAAAAAAATTACTTTGAAACTGTATTAAACTGTATGCTGCAATGTAGCAAGCAGTTGCTACTGTTTAGACCACACATTGAGCACCACAACACTCAGGTTTGACCGCAAATGCGACACCAGCTTTTAAAAGCCAGTATTGCATTAAAGAGAGATGAGGGTCAGCTGATTGTGCCTGGGGCAGTTCCCCATCTCACTCACCCTAGCTACTCTAGTGTTGGACCTCTCCTTTCTGGACAAGCTTAATCCACGTTCCCAAGTTCAAGATGCTTACCCTACAGACAGTGCTTCCTTCTGTGCTGGAACACTGCTTCATGGTGACCCTGGAGTTAAAGGATGCCTGGCATCATATCCCCATTGCTCATCTCTTCTGGAGGTATTTAAAATTTGTTGTGTCTGGGTCTCATTTTCAGTTTTCTGTGTTGCCCTTTGGGCCATTCACTGCTCCTCGATTCTTTATAAAATGCCTTGTTCTGATAGTGGCCCTTTGTTGTACTATGGGCAGCCACATTTTTATATTACTTAGATGACTTGCTGATTTGTGCATTGTCTGCATCCAAGAGTTTGGAATAGTTAGGTTTTGGCCTTACTCTGTCTTACTGGGTTCAAGTTGAACCTCCTGAAGTCATGCCTTCTCCCCCAAAGACTAGTCCTTCTAGGGTGTCTAATAATCTCCAAAAATGAATGGCCTTTCTGCCCATAGACTAGATCCTGTCATGCCAAACGATGTTTCTGGAATTCTTCCAAGAGGAATGTTGCCTTGTCCCGAGAATTCCTGAAAATTTTTTTGGACTGATGGTGTCCATGATTCTTATGATACCACTGTCTCATCTTCACATAAGAAAAATTCAATGATACATCTGAAAGAATGTGGCCTTTGTCTGAGAATTCCTGAAAATTTCTCAGACTGATGGTGTCCATAATTCTTATGATACCACTGGCTCATCTTCACATGAGAAAAATTCAGTGATACGTCTGAAATTCTTTGATCCATCACTTTAATTTCCTGGAAACCCTGTTATCAGTGCTTCCTTTCATCAGACAAGAGTTGCAGTGGTGGGGAGAACAGTTGAGTGTTAATACAGAACTTCCGTTCTCCCCTTGGTTACTTGTGCAACCTTTCCAGACAGATTCATCTGACTTCACTTGGGGAGCTGTGCCAATGGTGAGGCAAGTGCAAGCTGCTTGGGGGCCTAAGGACACATGGAAGCACATCAGTATCAAGGAGATACTGGCAGTGATTCATGCCTTGTAAGTTTTTGATCACCTATGGACCCTGGATCCACTCCAGGGGATTATACCATCACAGTAATGTGGTATATCAGCAATCAAGAGTGTACAATGTCTTACTGTCAGTGCTGGTTGGCATTGATGGTATGGGTGCTGGCTTCTCAGTATTCTCTGATTCTTCAGGCTTCATATATGCTGTCAGAGTAGAACATTATAGCAGACAGACTGAGCAAATCCTGGGCTGACCCTCACAAGTGGAGCATAAGGCAGTGGTATTTCAGGATCTAGACCAGATGTGGGGAACACCACAAGTAGACCTGTTTGACCCTTTCAAAACAGAAAACCAGCGAAATTCTGTTTCAGACATCCTTGCAGCCATGCTTAGAGGACAGATGCTTTCTTGTTCCCTTGAATGGGAATGTTCCTGTATGTGTTTCCACCCTTTCCATTGAACAAAAAAAGGTTCCCAGAGTTTGAGAAATGCCAAAGATCATTGTGATGGCACTGTATTGGCCCAGACAGTCTTGGTTCTTTCTTTTAAAGGTAACAGCCACAGGCAAATACCACAAACTTCCTCACACTATAGATATGCTGAAACAGTCCCAGGGATGACTATTGCACCCCGATTTGGAGGGTCTGTATTATAAGATTGACGTTTAAAAACATCGAACAACATATGGTCGACACCATATGGTTGATGTCTTCAAACATCAACCTTGTAAAATGACAAAAAAAAAAAGGAAAAAAGTACCCTAATGGGTTTAAACAGGGGGGCAAGCCCCCCTGCACACCCCCCGCTACTTAAATATACCAACTTCGAGACTGCAATACATTGCAGTAAACTGAAATCTCCCCTTACAGAGATTTTTGTTTACACGCTCGAGATTCTGAGCGTTCAATATTCTCGTGTAGACAATGTCAGAATCGACATTGTCTGCTTTCGAGAATATAATATTCTTACCGATTTAGAGAAACGTCAACTGACAGCCTGGATGATTCAGTCTTTTTTTCTTTTAACATCTTTATCTAATTATCACTTAAGACATAGGTAAACATACGTTAACAGAAAAGCAGAAACATATCATTTTTTCCATTTACATACATTATACATTACATGTCTTTTCTTTCCATTTAACTATCATCAGTGCAATATTACATAAATTGCTGAATTCCTGCCTTCCCTTAAAGGGACACTATCTCGTTTCTGAAATCAGCTGCTTGCCTGAGTACTTTGTTTACATTTTAGTGCTATGCAAGTCACATGTTCACACAGAGGCAGGATTTTCAGAGAAGCTTATTTAGCATACAGCAGGTCAGATTTCACAAAGGTCAGTGGGGGATGGTCATTCCTAAAAGTTTACAGTATCCTTTTGTGTTTTCCTTCCCCCAACCATAGGCTATTAGATTAGTTGAATGATTTAGCCTCAGCCAGAGATGCTATCTAGTCACACTCAGATTTGCAGCTTTTGCATCAGTGACATTACATCTGAATTCACAATGCACTTGTTTTTTGTTAACACTTAGTAGAATGATTATCCCAGCCTATGCAATTGTATTTTCTTTTGTTTGTTTTTGTTTCATGCTTGTTTGTACATGCTTTTTTCCTATCGCTGGTAATTATTTTTCATATGGTCAGCAATAGTGTTGCTTTTTAGTGCATGTACTCATGCAGACATACATTTCTAAGACGGTTTCCCTCATTTGGCTTTGTACAGTTTGCATCTTGGAAACAAACCCACCAAGTTGCAAATGTCCTAAGATTCTAGAAGAATAAAAGTCTTACAATGTTTCAATAAAAAACATGTCAACATGTCAAGCAACTTTGAAAATGAATCTTGTTACAGTACTAAAAGTATCTTCCCATTAGCTGACTCCCTTCAGGAATCACACAGTAACAGTTTGTATAATACTGATTCCATCCAAATGAATTTAGTTTCTTTTTCTTCCCTGCATTGTGATAAAATGTATGGATCTTTCACTCTTTTCCTGAATATTTGACTGCAGTACAGTTACACTGGTTACCATTTGAAAGTTGAGGCAAATGTAGTCTTGATATTTCCATATATTTTCCTGTCTGTGTGCATAAGTATGTATGCAATATGTAATCGAACTTTATATTCATGCGGTTGTAAAACCATAGCCTTGCTATGTCTTACTGACCAGCTTGCAATTCAAGGCATTCTTCAATGTCTGTTAAAATTGTATGATGAATATGTGTATTTTATTAAAGTGTGTATTCAGTGCACATAATTGTTTTGGTGGTTTACTTCACTGTTATTACTGAAATTCTCTTAACTTTTCTCAAACTGGTCTCTTTTGTGACTCAGATGGCTGTGTTGATGAAAGACTTCCCCTCTTATCAAGATGGAAATAGATAATAAATAGATCATTTAAATAAATACATGCATGTGTCATTATGTGTTTATCACATGTATTGCTTTGCTTGTTTAAAATGCATTTGCTGTGTATCTTTCTGTTTTTATAGATCCACGTATATTTGTATGTCTACACATACGCACACACCAAACTATATAATATAATATATATAATACACACACACACACACACACACACACACACACACATACATATACCCACACACATATATAAATCTGATTCTGAAGTTCTGTGTGTCTCTGTATGTATACAGACATACATACATCTATATGTGTGTGGTGTATTGGTGGATATATACATATACACATGCACACTCACGTACACTGGCATGCAGGAGGTATTTTGAATAAGGTGAGAGTATAGCTGCTCCTAATAGCTGTCCCATTATTGCTAGTTTTACAAGTAATAGTTTTTTCCAATTTGTCATATGCTACTTGACAATAGTATTAAAAGTGTTACTCAAACTACAGAAACTACAGACCCCATAAGCTTAACAAGCCTTATCTGTAAAGCCACAGAAAGAATCATCATGGACCCTATAAATAAGGACATAGGTGATCTTCAAAACCTTGATCCAATACAGTTTGGTTTTGTCAAAGACAGGTCATGCCTGTTAAACCTGGCAGACTTTTTCAAAAATGTCACCAGAGCCATAAATGGAGGCAAATCTGTGCATACAGCCTACCTTTACTTAGCAAAAGCCTTCGACACAGTCCCACATTTGGGCATCATTGATAAACTCTCCCAGTTGAATATCAACCCTTATGTTGTCAGGTAGGTTGCTAACTGGCTGCCCAACAGATCACACTCAGTCAGAGTTGGGGACTTTACCTCAACCAGCAGACCTGTCACCAGTGGAGTTCCACAAGGATCAGTGCTGAGTACCCTATTGTCTGTAATATACTTCTCAGAAGTTCAGGCCACAACCCAGAGGGATTGTGGCTGACTAAGTTTGCTGAGGACTTCAAATTAGGTGCAATTATTGAATCCCCAAACAATGTCAGTATACTTCAAGAGGGACTTAATCAAACCACTGATTGGTGCCAAAGCCATGGACTCAAACTGAATGCTCGAAAGCGTCATCATCACCTTTGGTTAAAACTATATCCTTGCAGACTATCATATAAATAATAGTACCCTATGTAACAACTCAGTAGTGAGAGACTTGGGAATGGAAGTTGACTGTAGCCTAAACTTTGACCACCATGTGTCTACTGTTGTAAGGAAAGCATTCTACATCGCTCACTTCATTAGCAAAGGTATTGCTTCAAGAGTGAAAGAGGTCCTCTGTACTCTACCCTTACCTGGCCAATAATTGAGTACAATGCTCCCTTTGGTATGTACCTTACCAGACACCTGCAGCAACTTGAGAGCCTCAGACATTTCTAACCAAGAAAATTCATCATCTCTTTCACATGTCATACATTGACAGACTGAAGTCACTGTCACTGTACTCAGTAGGATACAGACTACTTACAGGAGACTTGTGCCTGGCCTACAGGGCAATCTTAGATCCTAACCTAATGGAAATGCTGCATATCCGTAATTCAAATGGGATAAGGGTCACTTGCTCTAGGGATCTTAACCTGGCCTGCAACATAAATAGGACCTGCTGGACGAACAGACATGTCTCTTGTAGGGTGCCACTCCTCTGGAATAGGCTACCAATTCACACCAAACAGAGCCACTGTATGATCCTTCTTAAGTGTAGCCTGGATGACTAGATGGGAAACCATAAATTCCTTGCTGGGGATTTCACCT
This sequence comes from Protopterus annectens, assembly GCF_019279795.1. Lineage (NCBI taxonomy): Eukaryota > Metazoa > Chordata > Ceratodontiformes > Protopteridae > Protopterus > Protopterus annectens. The sequence continues at coordinate 88,787,605 of NC_056737.1, forward strand.
ATGACCCTCCTAGATATGGGCAGTCATTGTTAACTAAGATCTTGAGTTTAGGCTAGATCCCTTATATTGGGTTTCTCTACTATTATATTGGGTACACACAGCTAGGCTTATAAAGACCTTTATAAAGGCCTTTGGGTCAGTTTCCTAGTAACCACCTACAAACATATCAAGTAACAAGAGTTTTCTTGTCTTCAGTCATCTAAATTTTTAGAGATGATAACTACATTTTTTTTTCAGGATAACTGTTGCCATATCCCCAAGAATTTGGTGGGAACATGTATTTATGAGGAAGCAAGCTCAGCAGCAGGTAGCAAAGAGTAATTGCACATATACATTAATTTGCCATTACAGAGATGGAGCTCTTCCTGGATATACAAACAGAAGGCAAACAAGGTACTCCCCATCTCAAAATTGGGCAACATATGTATAGCTCAGGCAGGGAGCAATCATCAAAAAGGGTGATGTGAAGAGCAACTGGACATTTTACGCTATGTTTATAACAAATCCTTCAAGGCAACCAGGATACTAGAAAAAAACACAGTTTTATTGTGAAGCGCTTTTCGTCATTCACAGTTGAATGACTTCTTCAGACAAAATTAAATGGAAAGCTCATAGTTTATATACATCACTCAGTATTAATTAACCAATTAAATCACTGATTAAAACCCCATTTAAAGTAAAAGATCCATTTCATAGTAGAGTAACTCCCTGCAAAAGTAATACAACCACTTAAACACAATCAGAAAACTTAAAAATCAATTATTTAGTAAATAATCCAATACCTTAAAATACTAGGTCAAGTCTATATAGTAGTATTAAAACACTTAAAAAAGCATATATTAAGAACTACTGTGTTTTAATATGAATTGCTATTCATATTCTGTTTTATTTAATTATCTTTTATTTTATTTTGTTTTATTTAATTTTATTTTTATTCTTATTCTACGCATATAATGCTATATGGTCGTAACATAATATACTTAAAACAGTATATATTAAGCAAAATGTGAGAATATAAATACCATAAGTCCACCAAAAAATTACCATCTGAGTTGACTGATAATATAAGCACATATCTAACAATAGACTATAGTAAAAAGACAAGGCTATACAATTCTATCTAGCCAAACTTTTAAGTTTTAAAAGGCATGCTATATTGCAATGCTCATATAAACCTGGTTCTATGAAAGCATTAGTCCTAAACTGCCATGAAAGTTCACTTTCTTCCAACAATAAGTTGAATGGACCTCTTCGATTACCTAATTCTATCTGATCGAGTCCAATAAATTTGAACTGATGGTTAGGAAAGAGTGTAACATGCCTAGCTAAAGCATTGTCAGGTTTTAGTTTAGAAATAGCATTAGCATGTTCATAAATTCTTTCTCGAAAGTGTCTTTCCGTCTTTCCTATATAAAAACATGGACAGTCATTACATAGAGCGGCATATACAACATATTTCGTGTTACAGTTCAATCTATAGTTGAGTTTATATAGTTTTTTGTTAATAATGTGCTTGTTCCCACTTTTAAAGCAGGGTTACTATAAGTAACTGTGTCATTAGTACTAACAGCAAGCTCATTTGCATTTAGTGACCCATTAGTACAGTTAGTATCTATGATATGAGGTTCAACCATATCCACCTCCACACCATCAGTTGGAAAGGTATAGGTTCTGTCTTTCAAAATGGGTGAAATAAGCCCGTAATTTCTTTTTCTATAAATTTCCTCAAATATATCAGTTAAAAATTTCTCGGGATAACCTCTAAACCTGAACATATCTTCCAACAGTTTACATTCACTAAAGAAGTCACTGTCACGAGTAACCATACGTGCTGCTGTGATAACTTGACCCTTGACAATAGCTTTTTTCCTGAGAATATGGGTGTAAGCTGGTAAAATGTAAGTAAGAATTACAAAAAGTACTTTTTCTATAGATTTTTGCAAGGAATTGTTTACTAGTTTTATCTTTGACTAGACATATGTCTAAGTAATTGGTTACATCCTCTTGGAAATCAAAGGTAAATTTAAAAAAAACAGTAGTTTGATTCAAGTAATTCATCATTTTACTTGCTATATCTTTGTTGCCATTAAACAGGATGAAAATATCATCCAAGAAACGTGTATAGAATATAATGTTAGGTTTATATTCTTCTTTATTAAGTAAGAAATATTCCTCCCAGTAGGCCATAACCATATTGGCAAAACTAGCCCCTACTGGGGATCCCATGGCAACACCACATTTTTGTAAATATAGTTTTTTATTAAATAGAAAAAAGTTATTAGTCAGGATTATATCAAGCAAAGATGTAACTAGATATACTTCGTTACTAGATGCTCCTTTTTTGACCAGAAATATGTTGACCCATTCTAATCCCTCATCATGTGGAATCGAAGTGTATAAATCCATTACGTCAATGGTAAGAAAGTTACACTCTTCGTTATATTCAAGTTAATCTATTCTCTTGAGGAATGCCCATGAGTCCTTACATATTTGTGTTTCGAATGTCAAATATTTTTTCAATATGTTGTCCACAAGTTTAGCACTTGCGTAAGTTATGGAATTTCATCCATCAATAAGTGGTCTGAATGGTGGGTTAGATACATTTTTGTGAACTTTAGGTGTTGCAAACATGATAGGTATTTTAGGCCACTCAATCTTGATATAGTTGTACATATCAATGTCTAAGTACCCTTCTATAAATAGGTCACTAAAGTATGATTTAATACGATTGTAAGCTATATTAACTTCATTTTGGCTTTCCTTATGGTAAGTGTCTTTGTCTAATAAAGACGAGACTCTATCAATATAGTCATGGTTGTCAAATAGAGTGAGTCCCCCACCTTTGTCTGGTTTAATAGCTCTTACATTTAAATTTTTAAAAAGGTTGAGAGAAACATATTCTTCAGGAGTAACATTACTAAATCTATTCTTATTAGGAAACAAGTTGTTGTCTATACTAGCAAGATGTCTAAGATCTAGTTCCATAAGTGTTTCAAACAGTTGAAGAGTAGGATGTAACGGTGGGTTATAGTCACTAGGTATATAATAAGCCGAAGGTGTATGTTCTGAATTCCCCAAAAGAAGCTTTAAGTTTAATTTCCTTGTAAAAAGTTTTAAGTCCTTGATGTTCTGGACCAAATCCATATGTCTGCTGGGAATAAATGTATTTCCTTTGGAAAGTAGTTCAACAAAAGAGGAATCAACATCTATACAAGAATAATTGTATAGAAAAAAGTCACTTTCAAGACTGAAAGTCATAATGTAACTACTGCAAAAGTTGTTGTTAGAAGCAGGGTTACTATAAGTAAATGTGTCATTAGTACTAACAGCAAGCTCATTTGCATTTAGTGACCCATTAGTACAGTTAGTATCTATGATATGAGGTTCAACCATATCCACCTCCACACCATCAGTTGGAAAGGTATAGGTTCTGTCTTTCAAAATGGGTGAAATAAGCAATAAGAAAAGCAAAGAAATAAATAAAACAGAATATGAATAGCAATTCATATTAAAACACAATAGTTCTTAATATATGCTTTTTTAAGTGTTTTAATACTACTATATAGACTTGACCTAGCATTTTAAGGTATTGGATTATTTACTAAATAATTGATTTTTAAGTTTTCTGATTGTGTTTAAGTGGTTGTATTACTTTTGCAGGGAGTTACTCTACTATAAAATGGATCTTTTACTTTAAATGGGGTTTTAATCAGTGATTTAATTGGTTAATTAATACTGAGTGATGTATATAAACTATGAGCTTTCCATTTAATTTTGTCTGAAGAAGTCATTCAACTGTGAATGACGAAAAGCGCTTCACAATAAAACTGTGTTTTTTCTAGTATCCTGGTTGCCTTGAAGGATTTGTTATTATCGTGGTTTTTACTAGTTGCTTGTTGGTGTGCGTGGTTCTTGTTAGCAACTTCATGGCATCGGATAATTCTACTAATTCTACCAATAGCAGAAACGAGTCTTTAAACATTAATGGCAGTCCGCCACTTCTAAGCGATTCGCAAGATGTGCATGATGATGTCAGCTTGACCGCACTTATTGCAGCCCTTTCTCAAAGGGTAGATAATCTTGCAGCTAAACTTGATGCACAAACTGTTTCTTCATTTATGACTGGTCCAGAAGTGAGTAACTCCGCTGGCACCGACATCACGCCAGGACAACGTTTTCCTGTAACACTAGCGGAAGCGTGAACCCAGCCATTCTGCCTGTTAGCAACTTACAGAGCGGTTCTAATACTCGCTCCAGTAGTAACCATAATGGAGACAACGTTTTTCCACCTTCTAACGATGAAGGCGTCAGAGAGCTTATTGGAGCTCCTACTTTTGAAAAATGGATATCGGATACAAGTAAACTGCAAATAAAACATCCTGGCAGTATAGGACCTCCGGCTTACGACGCCAGTGACTCTCAGGTCAGTTCACCTTTAACTGAAAAGTTGAAGTTGCTTGACACTAAAATGGTTAAAATAAAAAAACTGCAACTAGAGCTAAATTACTTTAATGAATGCCTAAAAGAAAAATTAGTACCTAAGGGTCTACGTTTTCACGTGTACCCTACAGGACTCATTGCTAATTCCTTATTTCATCAAGACCTTCTAACGTTCTTTGATATACAGGGGATGGCTTTGTTACAGTTAATGATTAAACACTACAACTTACAAATAACTGATCTTTCAAAAGAAGTTATAGATCTGAATGAGGAAGTGTTAAATCGTGCTGACTTTTTACGGTACAAATTTGACTACGACAGGTCTTTTTTAACCATTGATCAATTACTTGAGAGACTAAGAGTGAATAAAAGTAAAAAAATATCTAGGGACAAGCTGGCATATAGTAATGGTACTACTTACCCTCTGCCACCTATATCACAATCTAATCACTCTACTACAGTATCTGTTAATAGACCTAATGCTGAAAATGAAAACGAAGATTCCATACCTACATATGACAGAGCTCAGTTTAATCAAAACCAAGGTCAACAAAATTATAATAAGAACACTTGGGCAAACAGATTAAGGGGAAATAGAGAAAGAGCAGATGGTAACTTGCATCCCAGTACTCCTTCCTGTAGTACTGACTACATGCAACAGGGAGCTATTCCTAAAAATACTTCTACATATGGTGAAAGCAATCATATGCAGCAACATCATCAAAAAAACAACAAGCGCTTCTTCAACAGATCGAAGAGGTAACTAATGAGTCAATGATGCCGAAAATTATTACCAACAAGGGTGGTGACTTTTCTATACAATTATTCTTGTATAGATGTTGATTCCTCTTTTGTTGAACTACTTTCCAAAGGAAATACATTTATTCCCAGCAGACATATGGATTTGGTCCAGAACATCAAGGACTTAAAACTTTTTACAAGGAAATTAAACTTAAAGCTTCTTTTGGGGAATTCAGAACATACACCTTCGGCTTATTATATACCTAGTGACTATAACCCACCGTTACATCCTACTCTTCAACTGTTTGAAACACTTATGGAACTAGATCTTAAGACATCTTGCTAGTATAGATAACAACTTGTTTCCTAATAAGAATAGATTTAGTAATGTTACTCCTGAAGAATATGTTTCTCTCAACCTTTTTAAAAATTTAAATGTAAGAGCTATTAAACCAGACAAAGGTGGGGGACTCACTCTATTTGACAACCATGACTATATTGATAGAGTCTCGTCTTTATTAGACAAAGACACTTACCATAAGGTAAGCCAAAATGAAGTTAATATAGCTTACAATCGTATTAAATCATACTTTAGTGACCTATTTATAGAAGGGTACTTAGACATTGATATGTACAACTATATCAAGATTGAGTGGCCTAAAATACCTATCATGTTTGCAACACCTAAAGTTCACAAAAATGTATCTAACCCACCATTCAGACCACTTATTGATGGATGAAATTCCATAACTTACGCAAGTGCTAAACTTGTGGACAACATATTGAAAAAATATTTGACATTCGAAACACAAATATGTAAGGACTCATGGGCATTCCTCAAGAGAATAGATGAACTTGAATATAACGAAGAGTGTAACTTTCTTACCATTGACGTAATGGATTTATACACTTCGATTCCACATGATGAGGGATTAGAATGGGTCAACATATTTCTGGTCAAAAAAGGAGCATCTAGTAACGAAGTATATCTAGTTACATCTTTGCTTGATATAATCCTGAGTAATAACTTTTTTCTATTTAATAAAGAACTATATTTACAAAAATGTGGTGTTGCCATGGGATCCCCAGTAGGGGCTAGTTTTGCCAATATGGTTATGGCCTACTGGGAGGAATATTTCTTACTTAATAAAGAAGAATATAAACCTAACATTATATTCTATACACGTTTCTTGGATGATATTTTCATCCTGTTTAATGGCAACAAAGATATAGCAAGTAAAATGATGAATTACTTGAATCAAACTACTGCTTTTTTAAAATTTACCTTTGATTTCCAAGAGGATGTAACCAATTACTTAGACATATGTCTAGTCAAAGATAAAACTAGTAAACAATTCCTTGCAAAAATCTATAGAAAAAGTACTTTTTGTAACTCTTACTTACATTTTACCAGCTTACACCTATATTCTCAGGAAAAAAAGCTATTGTCAAGGGTCAAGTTATCAGAGCAGCACGTATGGTTACTCGTGACAGTGACTTCTTTAGTGAATGTAAACTGTTGGAAGATATGTTCAGGTTTAGAGGTTATCCCGAGAAATTTTTAACTGATATATTTGAGGAAATTTATAGAAAAAGAAATTACGGGCTTATTTCACCCATTTTGAAAGACAGAACCTATACCTTTCCAACTGATGGTGTGGAGGTGGATATGGTTGAAACTCATATCATAGATACTAACTGTACTAATGGGTCACTAAATGCAAATGAGCTTGCTGTTAGTACTAATGACACATTTACTTATAGTAACCCTGCTTCTAACAACAACTTTTGCAGTAGTTACATTATGACTTTCAGTCTTGAAAGTCACACAATAAGGGAAATTTTATACAAGAATTGGCACATTTTAAGTTTAGATAAAAAATGTGCTTACATGGCCAATGACAGACCAAAAATAACCTATAGAAAAGGGAAAAATTTAAAGACACTATTAGAGAATAAAATAACTAATGATAAAGGTAAAGAAAAGGGAACTTTCAAATGTGGCAACTGCAACATGTGTAAATACATTAAAAGTGGGAACAAGCACATTATTAACAAAAAACTATATAAACTCAACTATAGATTGAACTGTAACACGAAATATGTTGTATATGCCGCTCTATGTAATGACTGTCCATGTTTTTATATAGGAAAGACGGAAAGACACTTTCGAGAAAGAATTTATGAACATGCTAATGCTATTTCTAAACTAAAACCTGACAATGCTTTAGCTAGGCATGTTACACTCTTTCCTAACCATCAGTTCAAATTTATTGGACTCGATCAGATAGAATTAGGTAATCGAAGAGGTCCATTCAACTTATTGTTGGAAGAAAGTGAACTTTCATGGCAGTTTAGGACTAATGCTTTCATAGAACCAGGTTTAAATGAGCATTGCAATGTAGCATGCCTTTTAAAACTTAAAAGTTTGGCTAGATAGAATTGTATAGCCTTGTCTTTTTACTATAGTCTATTGTTAGATATGTGCTTATATTATCAGTCAACTCAGATGGTAATTTTTTGGTGGACTTATGGTATTTATATTCTCACATTTTGCTTAATATATACTGTTTTAAGTATATTATGTTACGACCATATAGCATTATATGCGTAGAATAAGAATAAAAATAAAATTAAATAAAACAAAATAAAATAAAAGATAATTAAATAAAACAAAATATGATTAGCAATTCATATTAAAACGCAATAGTTCTTAATATATGCTTTTTTAAGTGTTTTAATACTACTATATAGACTTGACCTAGTATTTTAAGGTATTGGATTATTTACTAAATAATTGATTTTTAAGTTTTCTGATTGTGTTTAAGTGGTTGTATTACTTTTGCAGGGAGTTACTCTACTATAAAATGGATCTTTTACTTTAAATGGGGTTTTAATCAGTGATTTAATTGGTTAATTAATACTGAGTGATGTATATAAACTATGAGCTTTCCATTTAATTTTGTCTGAAGAAGTCATTCAACTGTGAATGACGAAAAGCGCTTCACAATAAAACTGTGTTTTTTCTAGTATCCTGGTTGCCTTGAAGGATTTGTTATTATCGTGGATTTTACACTATGTTTCTTTCAGTTCAAGACAGTGGCACTGGAAACAGCACCAGTAGCAGTGTGTGTACAAATTTATTCACAGTATCAGTGGACATACTGGAAACAGCACTGGTACCAGTGTGGGTACAAACTGATTCACAGTATCAGTGGATGTACTGGAAACATCACTGGTACCAGTGTGGGTACAAACTGATTCATAGTATCAGTGGACGTACTGGAAACAGCACTGGTACTAGTGTGGGTACAAACTGATTCACAGTATCAGTGGACATACTGGAAACAGCCCAGTGCCAGTGTGCATACAAATTCAGTCACAGTATCAGTGGACGGGCTGGAAGCAGCACCAGTACCAGTGTGGGTACAAATTCATTCACAGTATCAGTGGACGTACTGGACAGAGCACTGGTACCAGTGTGGGTACAAATTCATTCAAGGTATCAGTGTATGTACTGGAAACAGCACTGTTACCAGTGTGGGTACAAATTAACTCATAGTATCAGTGGACATATGAGAATAACTGATAGTAAACACCCTCAGTACAGGTAATTAGGTGGCTTACAAAATGGTACTACAGCACTTTAGAGACACTAGGAAGGTGCAAGGCTGTCCAGTTCTATGGCTCATAGCAGTAAAACAGTGGAGGGCACACACCCTGCTACTGTTAGAGACTGATTACAAGTTGAAGGCAGTATGACACCTGACAAGCGATCAGCTGGCTGTACAAAGCCATGGGGAGGCAGTGCAAGCCTTATGGGACTAACTCCAAAATATGTCATCAGTAATACAACAGACTGTTTTTCATAGCCTGTTGTTTATCAGCCCTATGTGGAGCATGTTGTTTATCAGCCCTATGTAGAGCATTTAGCTGGTCAAAATAAGAATATTCTAATGATAAATAGGAGCAACCCATGGCTGATCAGGAGGTGAAGAACTAATGGCTGCCTTCAGCCTCAGGGGCCACAGAATGGAATGTAGTACAATGGCTACAGCATTACCAAACACTGTCCCTACAACACAGACACACACTCACACAGTTTCATCATAGACTGGCACTTAAGAAGAAGCAGTTTTCTTCCATGAGAAGGGTAGCATTCTTACCCAGCTTCAGGTGAGGGCTGTATTGAAGAAAACAGTGGAGTGATGAAGCTTGGACCCCAAACATGTTAGATTCCACGATCATTTAGCAAAGTGGCAGCTTCTCATGTGCAGTTAGCAATGACATCATGGGAGAACATCAAGAAATTAGGAAGACGGAAGTCTAATGCTTCTGAAAGACAGCTGAAAAATAACCTCCTCTACCACACCTAACATTGTTGCCTTATTTGTAGAACCTGGGTGTTTCCTGTAGGACCCACATTGCACCTTCCAACATTACCTTTTGTTGACTGGAGCTTCCTGCATGTTTGATTGCCTGGTACCTTACTAGTGCTCATCCATGTGAATGGAAACACCTGTCTTATATATCACCTTCTGGAACATGCTGACATTACCTGTGATGTGTTCTGATACAACATGTAAAACGTGTGTTAAAGCCAAAATTATGTTATTTAGACTGAGGCCACACAGTTTGCTGAGCTGTACACCCTTCCACCGTCCTTACAGTTGCCTACTATTTATGGTGATACTTATATCAAGGAAGCAAATGGCATTGTTGATATGTGCAGTTCTTGTCCTGTATGCCAGTCTTCAGCAGAGTGCTGTCCATCAGTAGGGTACATGGCCCATTCCACCCCGCTTGACCTCTTACAGATATGTAAAACACACACCACCGTGAAAACCCATAACAAAGACTAATATTTTATAGACAGAGAAATAGAACATGGCTGGCACAACAGATTTCTATTCCAAGGAATCCTATATTTATTGAATAAACTTCCTATGCATGTCAAGCAATACTACACATGGTCTGCATTCAGTAATATTTTGAATGAATAGCCTGGAAATCATAAATCCTCTTTGGGGTATACAGCATGGTGCTTCTTGACCATGGAACTTAACTCACTCACTCAGCGCTCAGGCTTAGCTGGCTATGGTTATGAATGGTCTTTTGAACTGTACACCTAGTATATACCTATGAACTTATCACCCTAACATATAATCAGCAAGTATCTTACAAATGTGCATGCTGCATATAGAATATATATGGGTCTATATCATATGTTCGAAGTTTTAAAACTTCAAATCACTAAAGGTTGAACTTTAAATGAACAAAGTTTTAAAACCTCGAATCATATAATGGAGATCACCATAGAGTTTGAGAAGGGAAGATTTCCCTTTACTGCACTGTACTGCAATCTGGGAGTTGGTATATTTAAGTAGCGGGGGGTGTGAGGAGTGCAGGGGGGCTTGCCCTCTGCATAGAGCATTTTTTTTTGTTTTGAGCTTAAAATGTTTTTTTTTTGACATTCGAAGTATTAAAGGTTCGATCATTAAAGTTTGAACTTTAGTGAGTCGGACTTTTAATACTTCAACAATATAATATAGACCCAATATATATGCAGACAAAAACATCAGTTTATTGATGAACATACTTCTATAATCCATCTCATTTGAATGTCACTATATGATCATTAGTATATACTACTACTGACCACACCAATTTTCATACTACCTCGACTGTGCTACAGATCTCTCTGAATTGCACATGCCCTGCATGTCAACACCTACTGCATATTTAGCTTTACACGCTGTGCTATTTTTCCTTTCTGAATACACCCTACTGTATTTTATGTCCTGTAAGAGTACCAACTGTATACACAAACAACAAGGTACCTGTAAACAGACATTTAATTGTTTATTTTAATAAGTAATGAAAACAACAAGCAGATGTGCACTGTACTCTCCAAGGTACCAAATAAAATTTAACCTCTGTTTGGAATCATTTAAATTTATTTATTCCCATTATTTCTTTATTCATCTGTTTGTTTGTTTACTAATAAATTTCAGCTTGATAACCATGTAAGTGGGTGGCTAACAGACCCTTCTGAGTCACAACCTGAGCTCCATGGTGCAAGACACAAACAGAAAATTGTAAATAGAATAAAGAATTATACTACTTTCTGAAGGAATATCAAGCAGTTTGGCTAAACGCACAAGTGGAATTCAAGCAAGACAATAGCTAAAAAAATATAACAAATGGAAATGAGGTCAAACTATAACTACAACTTTGTAGGCAAGAATGACATTATTGCTCATTCCTGAAATATTTGTATGTATGTACATATCTAAAATGTATAAATATAAATAAACTTTTAATAGAGTGGCTATGTTAAGTATAGAAGGCTCTCTCCATTTGTATTATTTTTTGTATTATGTGCAATGGTGTTTTTTTAAACTGATGAGTGGTGTATATTATAGATATCTTGCATTGCTGTGATTCGTCAGCAAATTGCCTCTTCTGTGTTTCACTGTAAACTGGTTATGTTATATCAAAAATATCTAACTATACCTAGATATGATACTTTTGAAACAGTCAAATAAATAAAATTATGACTCCATGAGGAACATGCATGGATGCTTGCTTGCTCATTTATTTTACAAAATAAATGAAACTACAATTTTGCATGGATAGTGTGTCTGTTTACTTATATTTGTATGTATAAAGTTGTACTGGCTAATTCTAATTACTCAAAGATGACTACTTACTCCCTAGAAAATGCCCTCTACCTCTTATCCTCTCACTGTTACTAAAGAATGGGTCCTCACTGAAGCCTTCAGAGCTAAACACACTACAGCAATGAACTCTGATAACATCCAGGGATGCCTCTTCTAGAGTTTTAAAAATGATCCCTCAGGCCCAATAAATGTCTATTCAGACACAGCCTCTAGACAGACTTTGTCCCTAGGGAATGCAGGAATGTAATGGTCATCCCTCTACATAAAGGTGGACAATAAACAGACCCAGGGAACTACAGACCCACAAGCTGGACTAGTCTTGTATACAAGGCCATGGAAAAAGTTATCATGGATCTAAAAAAATACATAGGAAATCTTCAAATACTGGATCCATCCCAGTTTGGTTTCATTAAGGATAGGTCATGCCTACTAAACCCAGTGGACTACTTTGAGAAGGCCACTTCAGCCATGGATGATGCCCTTTAGGAAAAAACATGTACCCGTGAATTACCACATAGGTTGCAGTACACTAAACACCGAAAGTGTCATAAGAGACTTAGGGACCCAGGTGGACAGTGGTCTCACCTTCGATAACCACATTGCCACAACAGTCAGGAAATCCTTCTAGGTGGCACACTTCATCAATAAGGGCTTTTCATCCAGAAAAAAGGAGGTCATTGTCCCACTGTACTCATCCCTCATTAGACCCATTACAGAATACAACGCCCCATTTGGTATGTACCTCTCAAGACATCTGCAACAATGGGAAAGGCCGCAGAAATACCTCACTAGAAGAATCACAGGCCTAAAGCAGATCCCCTATGCTGACCATCTAAAAAAACTCCAGCTATACTCTGTCGCATATTGTCTACTCAGAGGCGATCTCTGCTTAACATACAAGGTCATGTCAACAGCCAGAGCTGTTGGACATGATACACTTAAAGAAATCCCAATCCCTCAGAACCACATGCTCCAGAGATTGAAACCATGTCATCACAATGAACAAAACATGCTGGAGTGATAGGTTCCTGACCCAGAGACTCCCCAGACATGTTAAGCAGACCGCCTCTTTAGCCCTCTTCAAAAGGAACCTTGACGACTGGATTGGAGATAGGAAATTCACCCCGGGGATCATGTCAGTCGCCCTGCTAGACAGGGTCCAGGGAAGTAAATATCGTGGGAAGAAATAGCCAGGGAATTGCTATGGCTAGGCTTGTATAGGCCTTAGGGCCAATAGCCTAGTACCAACCTATGAACCCATAAAAAAGTGCATACTGCCTACCTTGACCTAGTAAAGGCATTCACCACACTACTCCTCACTTAGGTATTATAGACAAACTCAAAAATATAGACATAAATCCCTATGTAACCCAATGGATAGTCAAAATGGCTCATGGAGAGGATAAATGAAGTTAGGGTGGTGGAATCCACCTCCACCAATAGGCCTGTCAATGGTAGTGTTCCACAGGTCTCAGCAACTGGACCTCTCCTGTTTGGAATATACTTTTCTCAAGTCATAACAAATATAAGAGGGTCTTTGGGTGACCATATCTGCAGATGACTGCAAGTTGGGTACAGTGACTGATTCCTCCAAAGATGTAGATATCCTTGAGGAGGGTCTGAGAGCCAAGTAACTGGTGACAGAAACTTAGCCTAATACTCAATGCCAAAAAATGCACATTTATACCCTTTGGGAAAGATGAGCACCCCTGCAAATTACAGCATTGATATCACTGTTCTAATAGTATACCCAGTGGTAAGAGACTTGAGAACTCAGGTTGACAGTAACCTGAACTTTGATCACAATGTGTCCATGATGGTGAAAAAACCTTCTACAATGTATAACTCATACATAATAGCAAGGCATCCAAATCTAAGGAGATCATACTCCCCTATGCTCGGCCCTCATTAGACCAATAATCAAGTAAAATGTATCCTTTGGCTGACCAGGCATTTTTAGCAACTATAGCAGCTACAGAGGTTCTTCATTAAAAAAATGGGTCTATATTAGATCACCGAACGCTTAAAAAAGCAAACGGTGATTGATCAAACTTATGTAAGTGAAAGCTTACAATCTCGAACTGTCAGAACAGCGATTTTTTTCCTAGGGAAACAATTTGCTGATCCAAAACACATACTCACAACACAAGCACACCAAACATAGAGCAAACCACACACATACACCTAAAATCTGACACCTAACCCTACACTAAATTATACACACACCACTAACTATCCACTTACCTTAACCCAAACCCTAACCCTAAGGTCCATCACTATCGCACACATACCTACCCTGCACCCTAACCCTAACTCACCTAACCCGCCCTAGCACTCACATCCACACAATCGCACACTTACCTGAACCCGACTCGTAACTTTCCACCACAGCACTGAAAATACCAAAGCAACAGAAACGGACAACCAAATTCTTTCCCTAGGAATAAATTTGGGTTTCTGTTGCTTCGATATTTTAAACTTTCTCTTACATAAGTTCGATCAATCACTGTTCGCTTTTTTAAGTGTTCGGTGATCTAATATAGACCCAAAAAAATACAGTATGTAAACAACATGTCCTATGTGGACTACATCAAAGCCATGTCTGTGTTCTCAGTCTCCTACATACTATTGACGGCCAATCTATACCTATCCTGCAAGGCATTCTCAGATCCAGCCCTGATGGATATGCTACATATTCACAAAACTAGCAGCACAAGAATTACCCAATCTAATGATTTAAACCTTGTCTGTAACATAAGCAAAACATGTTGGAGGGACAGGTGTGTGTTTGAGAGATTACACTTTCTCTGGAAAAGACTCCCCATTTATGTGAAACAGGGCTCTTCTTTAAGCCTATTCAAATAACATTTGGACCAAAGGATGGGAAATCATATAAATTCATCCACACTTGTCACCTGTGGCCTTTATGGACAGTAGCAGTTTAGAGAGTCTCTAAGGCACAGGCATACTTCAAAAATCTTTCTAATCCTTAAGCACTGACAATTATGTAAACTGGGGCATAAATGGTTAGGCTTAAAAAGGCCCTATGGCCATTAGACTGGTAACGTCCATTGAGTATTTCTTCTAATGGACTGCGAATGCACAAAATTCTTTCCTTACAAATTTGTGTAACAAGAACATGCAGGAATCCAGAAATACATATAATAACCAAAATCAGCTATAATGAAATGTAGGAAAAGGTAGGATACTGGTTAGCAATGAGCTACTCTTTAAATAAGCTATACTTTACTGGGTATGACACTGATGTATACAATATATTTTATATAGCATGTCTCATGGACCGAAGTACGCTAAAAAATAAAAAAAAGACAACTGGATACATAAGTCCCAGGATAAAAAAGTGCCCAGTCCTCATATGCACACTGGTTCTAGGACTGGAAAAACTGACAGTGTAGAATTTTCAAGACACAGAAACATTCCAACAGTGGGGTTAGGCCACATTCATGAGGAGGATGCTCCTACCCCATTGTAGAAGGAAGTAGTAGTCCACAAAAACTTATAGGCCAGAAAAGAGTCATTAAGAGGATAGAGTAGACTATTGAGGATAAGAAAGAAATTATGTATTGCCACTATTGTTCAAGATAAGAAATAAATTATGTAGTGTTACTATTGTTCAAGAAGCCCAGAATTTCCAGATAGAAGATATTCAAAAAGATTGAGAGAAATCAGAAGAAAGAAAAAATACTTGCACAAGAAAAACGTACAGTTGTGTACATTTACCATAAATGTAGATGTTCAAGTGTATTCACTGTTGCAGTCATCACACTTGGGTTATCCTGCCAGGGGTAGCCCTCAGTCAGCCCGAATACTAGAGGCTTAGTATTTCTGCGTCAGTTGCTGTCGCTCCAAGACTGACGTCAGGCCGTCAGTGGTATAAAATCAGGCAGCCGACGCCATTACATCAGTTTTTCTTGCCCCCAAACAGGGAGCTAGGTTATGCTGGAAGAACACCACCAGTAGAAAGTAAATACCAAAATTACCTGTAAGGAGAGAGGAAGAGAGAGAGACACAAGGGGAATGGAGAGTGGGAAACCCGGACTGCAACAGTGAATACACTCTAACATCTACATTTATGGTAAGTGTACACAACTGTACTATGTTCTTTGTGTTTCACTGTTGCAGTCATCACACTTGGGTTGATTCCCAAAGCTGAAGAAAAGGGTGGAGGCAGTCAAGAAGACTGGTGGCTGGCTAGGATGCCCTGCAAGACTGCAGTGGCAAAACCTTCCCTGGATTTAGATAAGATAGGCAGGTGGTAATGCTTGGTGAAGGTATGAACAGAAGTCCATGTTGCAGCCTCCAGGATGTCCCTGGTGGGGACCCCTCTGAGAAACGCTGCAGAGGTGGAGGTTGCCCTGGTGGAATGCATCCTGATCTACTTTGGGGGTGGTTTCCTGTGCTGTTTGTAGCAGAAATGGATGCAGTGTGCTATCCATTTGGAGATTGTTTGTTTGGATATGACCTTGCCCTCTGCCCCTGCTGCGAAGCTGACTAGCAATTGATCAGTTTTTTTAAAAGATTTAGTCTTATCCGGATAGAATCTGAGCTGTCTGTGCACATCTAGAGAGTGCAGAATCCTTTCCACCTTGTTTTGTGATTTAGGGAAAAAAGTGGGCAAATGAATGGATTGGTTGAGAGCCACACTGGACACCACTTTATGCATGAAGGATGGGTTAGTCCTGAGTGCTTGTAGCTCTGAAACTCTTCTAGCTGAAGTGAAGGCCAGAAGCAAGGCTGTTTTCCAAGAGAGTAATTTTAACTCTGCTGAAGCTGCAGGCTCAAAGTGGGGTAGGGTGAGCTTGGGTAGGAGCTTTTCTGTGTGGCCTTAAGTTGTTAGCCCCTCGTAGGAACTGTTTGAGAGGGGGGAGAGAAGAGAGGTGGTTCTGTGCTGTAATGAGCAGAGATTGCAGAGACATGAATTTTAATAGAAGAGAAGGATAGACCCCTGTGTAGTAGGTCTGCTAAGTAATCCAGGATGAGAGGTAGGGAGGGCTGTGCTGTTTTGGCTCCCTTAACCTGGATCTAGGTGCAAAACCTTTTCCACTTGTCAGCATGGGTTTTTCTAGTGTTTGGGCATCTGGCCTCATGTATAACATCCAAGACTTGTTTGCTTAGGCTAGCAGCTTGAGGAGAGGTCAGGGAATAAGTCAAGCTTCCAGGTTCAGGGTCTGCAATTGTGGATGCATGAATTCTCCATTGTTCTGGGTGAGGAGTGTTAGGATCTAAGGTAGGTGCCATGGTGGCAGGGGTGACAGGCTGCACAGCAGTGGGTACCAGTGCTGTTGTGGCCAGTCTGGGGCAATCAAGATTGCCCTTGTTTTTTCTTCCCTTATTTTGAGCAGTACCTTTGAAATGAGTGGTAGAGGGGGGAAATGCATAGTTTGAGAGGTTTACCCATTGGAAGGCTAGAGCATTCACTTTCCAGGCCTTGCTGTGAGGCTCCCTGGTGCGGAGTTTGCTGAGCTGATGATTGGAGACTGCCCATATATGTCAAGCAGAGTGCCTCTTTGGACCTCTTCAAAAGGAACCTTGACAATTGGATGGGAGAAAGGAAATTCACCCCTGGGATCATGTCAGTTGCCCTGCTAGACAGGGGTCCAGGGAAGTAAATAGTGTGGGAAGAAATAGCCAGGGAATTGTTATGGCTAGGCTTGTATAGGCCCTAGGGCTAATAGCCTAGTAGCAACCTATGAACCTATGAGTGGGAGGCAAAGAGGTCCACCTTCGGGGTACCCCATTTCTGGGTTACAAGGTTGAAGTTCCTGTGGTTTAGCTGCCACTCGTGTGGGTCTAGCAGGATGTCCTTCATGGATGCATCTGCAGTCATAACAAATGGGTTGTCCTGTCGTCAGGCAGCCCTTCGGTCGGCCGGATTCCAAAGTCTGGGTCTCTGATGTCGCACTTCACCCGACGTCATCTCTGCTGGTCTTCGGGTATAAAGGCACCAGCCGACGCCATTTTCCCCAGTCTTTCTTGAAGCAGAAGCTGTTCGCAAGTGCCGGTCGGTCAGATCCAGAGATTACTACTACCGAATACTATCAAGACTTCTAAAAGCTAAGTACACTCTTTCTTGCCTCAGCCGATGTCAGAAAAAGTCAATAACTGTTTAACTTGTGGGAAACAAATACCTCATAAAGATTTCCACTCTTACTGTCTGCCTTGCTTAGGCCCAGACCACGACGTAGCAGCCTGTTCGGACTGCGCTTCCTTCAACCGACGAACGCTAAGGCGTCGGTCGGAGTTTGCTGGACAGTTTTTCGGCTCAGACTTCATTATGCCGCCGGATCCTCCGACTACCCAAATTGTTAAAAACGCAAAGAAAAGACTGACACCGAAACCACGGTTAAGCATGAGTGTCTCGGTTTCCGAAACCGAGAAACCTGGTCAATCTTCAGCCGAATCCATGACTACTACTGAGGCTCCTGTTACCTTACCTGAATCGGCCTCAGAAGTTTTACCTACAACTGTGGTTTCTAGTGATTTATCAGACACCATCCCTTTGGAAGTCTCTACCCCAGCACGTGGTGCTGCTAGACCCCCTGCAGCCATGTCTATCAAGGCCTTTGCCAGGGCAAAAGCAGCCAAATCTGCTAAATCAGCGCCTGTTAAACCTCCCCCTCACAGGCCCACTTCTAGTTCTCAAATGCTTACTCTGGCAGAAGATTTAATATCCTTAATTAGGGGATCCCAATCTCACCCAGACAGGGCCTCTCAGCCCCCAGAAAAGAGACCTAGGACAGAGCCCCCCGAGCCAGTGTCCTCTGATGATTCTGCAGATGACTCAGACATTACAGACCAGCCAGAGGATCCTTTTTCTACTTATGAAGACTCCGATGCTGAAGAATCCATTCCAGCTGCCTCTCCACCAGAGGAATTTTCCTTTGGGAAAACCTTACATGCCATGAGAGAACAATTCCAATGGCAGGGACAAGATTTCTCAGATTCAAGAAAGAGGCTTATCACTTTTCTACACTTACCACAACATAGGCCCTTAGCTATACCTCCTGTTTTGCCTGTTGTGGATGATGCATTTAATGATGTCTGCACTGCTCCTGATTCTTTACCTCCAGCCCCTGCCAAACCTGATAGATTTTACAGGGTGCCAGACACTCATCACCACCTATACAAGGCCCCACTGGCAGACCCCGAAACTATTTCCCAGGGGCCCAAGGCAGTAGCCTCGACCACAGCAAAAAACCCTATTCCTTCAGAAAGGGAATCCAGGTCCTTAGAGAGATGGGGGAAAAAAGTTTACACCTCTGCTACTCTCTCAGCTAGAGCTTTAAACTGTCAGTTTCACATGATCCAATACCAAGAGTTTATGCTTGATCAGTTAACTAAAAAACTGTCCTCTGATGAATCTTTAGATAAGAAATATGTATTAGAAATGATGAATAATATCCAACAGGTTAGTAACCATTCCTTAAAATGTGGCTATGATGCACTGGAGGCTTCATTTAGATCAGCCATGACTGGCACAGTGATAAGAAGGCATGCATGGTTGAAAGAACAAGTCTTACCGGATCATGTTAAAGCAAAGCTATTAGATGCTCCTATGGATAAGGCAAGTCTATTTGGTACACCTGCTCAGCAGGTAATGAAGAAAATGGAAGAAAAGGCAAAATCTGTGCAAACAGTTAAAGATTTCTTACAGGTTCAGCCCCCAAGGTTTAGCAGGAACTGGCCTGCCAAAAATTGGTCCTTTCCTGACTCCACAAGATCCCATAGGGGCAGGAATAGACGTTCTAGAGGCAGAAATCAATCCAGAGGAGGTGCCTACAGAGGACGACAGTGGCAAGGTAATAACCGAGGCACAGACACAACCACTGCAACAGGACAATCACAGTGACTTGGCTCTAACTCCGCCTACCAGGGAGCAAATAGCAGCACCATTAGGCGGAAAGTTAACCTTATTTTCGAAAAATTGGCACTATATCACAAAAGACAAGTGGATTTTGCAAACCATAGACCAAGGCTACCGGTTCCACTTCCACACCTTACCAGTAAAAAGAGGAATGCCAAACCTGCCTCCAAATCAAAAATAGAAGCTCTACAGCAGATAACGGAATTAACAAAAATGAGAGCTGTGGAAAGAGTACCAATAACAGAACAGGGCAAAGGATTCTACTCCAGACTCTTCTTAGTACCAAGAAAAGAGAAAAGTTGGAGACCGATTCTCGACCTGTCCATCTTAAACACATACATCATTGTCCCAAAATTCAAAATGCTGACCCTACAGCAACTTCTTCCCATGCTGGGCAAGGAGTGTTGGCTGGTAACTCTAGATCTCAAGGAGGCATACCTGCACGTCCCCATTCGACCAAATTGCAGAAGATACCTCAGATTTCTTGCAGGATCAGAGCATTATCAATTCTCAGCATTGCCCTTTGGCTTATCTACTGCGCCCAGAGTATTCACAAAATGCCTGGCATCAGTAATCGCCCACTGCAGAGTACAGGGAATCCAAATTTATCCATACCTGGATGACTGCCTGTTACAAGCAGACAACAAAAGCAAGCTGACAACAGATTTACAAAGGGTCATTTACTTGCTACAAGCCCTGGGATACACAGTCAATTTACAAAAGTCAAGGCTGATACCATCCCAAACAAGAACATTCTTGGGCACAGTAAAACAAATGGCATTCCTAACTGCAGAAAAACAAAAAGAACTCCCTCTTTACTTCTTGGCATTAACAAAGCAGAACAAACTAACAGCAAGAAAAGTTCTGCAGGCTTTGGGCTTCATGGCATCATGCATAATCTTGGTCCCACATGCCAGACTGCATATGAGAAAGCTACAGTGGTACCTAAAGAATTTATGGTCTCAACACAGGCACAGCTTAGAAGCAGAAATACCACTAATCCCATGCCTAAAACAGGAGTTCCTATGGTGGGCTCAAGCATGCCAGTCAAACCCAGGCCTACCCTTCCACAACTTTCGAGCAAGCCAAACCATCACAACAGACGCCTCAGACCTAGGATGGGACATGCTGGACAAATGCGCATAAGGATTGTGGACTCAGGACCAGCTGCACCTGCACATAAACCAAAAAGAAATGCTGGCAGTAAAACTGGCAATCCAAAAATTCAGACCATTCCTCAAAGAAGGCCATTTGATGATAAGGCAACACCACAGTCATGTGGTACATCAACAAACAGGGAGGCACTCATTCATACCCCCTATGCAGAATGACTTTGGACCTTTGGAATCTGGCTCTCAGCTACAACATCCAGTTACAGGCAATATTTGTACCGGGAAAAGAGAACACCCTAGCAGACATGTTAAGCAGAACCACCTTGGATGCTCACGAATGGATGCTACACTCGGACATCTTCAAGACCATCACAAAGAAATGGGGAATGCCACAAATAGATCTATTCGCTTCCCCACTCAATCACCAGCTCAAAAAATTCTGCACAAGGACATTCCACCCACTTGCATGGAAGGTGGATTCTCTCTCCTTCAGCTGGAAAGGCCTGACAGCATATGCATTTCCACCTCTTCCCTTGATACACAAGGTACTACTGAAAATCAAAGAGGAACGTCCAAGGATAATCCTGATAGCTCCGAACTGGCCAAGACAACACTGGTACCCATTGCTGAGGGGCATGTCTCGGGAGAAAATGTGGTCAATACCCCTGATGTCTTTGATGTTAACTCAGAACAACTACAACATCATGCATTCAAACCTAAAAACCTTGCAACTGACTGCCTGGAACATCACATAGCAGCAACTAACCCAGATCTTTCCCAAAGGGTTAAAGACATTATCCTTGAAGCCCGCAGACCGTCAACAAGAAGGAACTATGCAGGAAAATGGAAAAGGTTTGTCATTTGGAGTACTGAAAGAGGAAAAGATGTGTCGAACATAGATATTGCTAACATTCTGGAGTATTTGGCAGAGCTTCTACATACAGGCCTGTCCTATTCCTCCATCAAGATACATGCATCAGCTATTTCAGCAGAATACAGCTTTGATCCACCTGTCTTCTCACATCCTCTACTCAGGCAGTTCCTCAGAGGGATCAAGAATGTAAAACCTCCTAGGAAACCACCATTACCAGCATGGGACTTGAACTTTGTGCTAGAAAAGTTGACACTCCCTCCGTTTGAACCAGCAGCAACCGCAGATCTACAACACCTGTCATGGAAAACTGCTTTCCTACTGGCAATTACCTCAGCAAGAAGGGTTTCGGAACTACAGGCCTTAATGGCAGTACAACCCTTCCTAATCTTCCATCAAGATAGAGTGTCCATGAGAACTAATCCTACATTTATGCCTAAAGTGGTATCCAGAGTGTCTTTAAACCAGGCAATCCACCTACCTACCTTCTTTCCCAATCCACAAAACAGAGGGGAAAGAATGCTGCATACCTTGGATGTACATAGACAGCTACGCTACTACCTGGACAGAACCAAAAGTAACAGAAAAACTGACCAGCTTTTAGTAGCCTATGCAACAGGAAGGGAAGGAAAAGCAATTTCCAAACAGACTATCTCCAAATGGATAGGAAATTGCATAAGATTCTGTTACTCCTACCATGGAAAACCAATTCCACATAACATAAGGCCTCATTCTACAAGGGCTACAGCCACTACCACAGCTTTCTTACGAGGAGTGGCAACCAAGGACATTATTGAGGCGGCTACTTGGACCTCCGTGCATACATTTGCCAAGCATTATAATTTACCTCTATATTCTAGATCCCGAGCAGGGTTTGCCACTGCTGTACTGCAAGGGATCCTAACCACACCATAATTTTTCTTCCTCCTCCCTAGTTGGCTATGGTATTCTACTTATGACTGCAGATGCATCCATGAAGGACATAGTACAGTTTTGTACCTACCATAAATGTAGATGTCCGAACTGGATAGCATCTGCAGTCAGGATTACCTCCTCCTTCCCTCTGTGGTACTCCTAGGGTATTTACCCTCCTAATAGCTAGCTGGGGGGGGTCTCTTATGGTGTATTTGTTTGTATATATGTACATACATGCTTATTTTTGTGTTTGCCTTCTACCTTTTTGGAAACATTGGCATTTATCCAAAATTTAGCCTTCCAAGAGGGCAACTGGCATCTGGGGCAAGAAACACTGAGGAAAATGGTGTCGGCTGATGCCTTTATACCCGAAGACCAGCAGAGATGGCCGGTGAAGTGCGACATCAGCCGGACCCAGACTTTGAAGGGCTGCCTGACGACAGGACAACCCATTTGTTATGACTGCAGATGCTATCCAGTTCGGACATCTACATTTATGGTAGGTACAAAACTGTACTTTTCTGCTTAAGTTGTCTGCCAGAGAGTTTAGGGAGCCTGACAGGAATTATGCTAGCAGGTGTATTTGCAGGGCTGAGGCTGTGTGCCAAAGGGTCATGGTGAGCCTGCAGAGAGGATAAGAGTGAGTCCCTCCCTGCTTGTTGATATACCACATCACTGTGGTGTTGTCTGTTTTGATCAGTAGAGGTCCAGGGGAGAGTAGGGGTCTGAAAGCTGTCAGGGAGTGCTGAACAACTAGCATCTCTTTTTGGTTGGTGCCCAAATGTATTTGATTTGGGCTTCAATGGCCCTGACTGCACCTGCTGTCCAGGTTTGCACCCCAGGCATAGCCTGATGCATCTGTGTTGAGGGTCTGGGCAGCATGGGGCTGTGAGAAGGGAAGTCCCTTGTTGTGGTTGCATGCTGCTGCCCACCAAAGAAAATCTTTACTTACACAGGGTATCATAAGTATGATAGTTTCCAGGTCTTGAGAGTGTTGACACCAAAGGCTTTTTAGATGCCTTTGTAGTTTCCTCATATGCAGTCTGGCATATTGAATGAGTAGAATGCAGGAGGCCATGAACCCTAGAGCTTGCAGTATTTTCCTTGCGGATAACCGGGTTCTGGTGGCTAGTTGAGAGAAGTAGCCTGTCAGGTAGGCTTGTTTTTCTGGAGTAAGGAATGCCATCTGGGATGATGTGTCCAGGCTTGCTCCCAGGAATACAATTTTTTGTGTGGGGACTAGTTTTGATTTATTTTCATTGACAGTATACCCCAGGGAGGTCAGTAGGTCCTTTACAAAGGTCAGGTGCTGTAACAGCTTTTCTTGACTGTCTTCCTGAATCAGGCAATCATCTAAGTAGGGGTAAATTAGAATATTTCTTTTTTCTGCAAAAAGCAATAGCTGGAGCCAGGCATTTTGTGAAAACTCTGGGAGCAGTGGATAAGCCAAAGGGAAGCACAGAGAACTGAAAGTGCATAGATCCTGCCCTGAAACGTAGATATTACCTGCAAGATTCCCTGACTGTGATTTGTAGGTAGGCCTCTTTTAGGTCTAGGGTGGCTAACCAAGCATCCTTGGAAAGCATAGGAATTAGCTGCTGGGGGGTGAGCATTTTGAATTTTGGTATCACCAGAAAGGTGTTTAGAATGGATAGATCGAGGATTGGGCACCAGGTGCCCTCTTTTCTGGGTACCAGGAAGAGTCTGGAATAGAAACCTTGGCCTATCTTGTCTGCAGGAACATGCTGTATTGCCCTCATGGAGAGCAGGGGAAGGACTTGCTTTTTGGCCTCGGCCCACTGGTTTGCAGGAAGATCTGGGAACCCTTTTGGGGTTGGCAGAGTGTGGAAATAAAGTCTGTATCCCTGGGACACTATGTTGAGGACCCATCGGTCGTTGGTAATAGAGGCCCAGTTGTTTACATGGAAGAAGAGTTTTCCTCCTAGGGGCACAAGCAGGTGGGCAGAGGTAAGGGGTAGAGGTGTAAAGTCATTGTGAGTTCTTACCATAAGGGGGTGGCTTAGCACTCCCTGTTTTTGAAGAGGAGGAACTCCATTGCTTTGATCTCTGCATTCCCTGGGACTGCAATCTGAGGGGTCTGCTTCCCCTTGGTCTGGGCTGAGCTGGCCTGAAGGGGGCTGGAAAGGACCAGTGCTTGGAGGGGCAATGCCTACTGAACCTCGGAGGCTGGACCTGTAAAAAGTCTTTAACTGTCTGCATATATTTAGCCTTTTCTTCCATCTTTTTTAAGACCTCTTCTGCCTTGGTGCCAAACAAATTGTCTTTGTTCAGTGGTGCGTCCAATAATTTTGATTTGACATGGTCTGGCATGGTCTGATCCTTAAGCCAAGCATGCCTTCTAAGGACATAACCAGTGAGTGCTGCCCTGCAAGATGCTTCTAGGGTATCAAAGCCACATTGCAAGGGGTGGTTAGTAACTTGGCTTGCAGAATGTATAAGCTATTGTAATTCTTTATTTTCTGCACAAGCAGGAAAGGAAGAAATTTTTTGTTTGAGGAGTTTCATGGTATGATGCTGATATTTCAGCATGTGGAACTGACAATTTAGTGCTCTAATAGTAAGAGCTGCAGAGGTGTATACTTTTTTACCCCATCTGTCTAAAGCTCGGGAATTCCTGTCTGAGGGGGTGGGATTCTTAGCTTAGGTTGATTTAATTCCTTTAGGTCCTTGGGAGATGACCTCTGGGTCAGCAGTAGGATTTTTGAAAAGGAATTTGTGAGAGTCAGGGACTATGTAGTACTTGTTAGGTTTCCTGAGAGCAGGAGGAAGGGTGTCAGGTGTCAAACTGGATTCCATAAAAACATCATCCACAACATCGCGGACAGGAGAAATGGCTAAAGGTCTGTGCTGTGGTAAATCTAAGAATTCCCTGCATCTCTTTTTTGACTGAGGATAGTCCTGACATTCCCATTGGAAATGCTCCCTTAAAGTATGTAGGGTTTCACTAAATGAAAACTCCTCAGGAGGAGAGGCCGAAGGAATGGATTCCTTTGCATCAGAATCCTCAGAAGAAGAGAGAAGTTTCATGTCTTCATATTCAGAAACCTCAGAGTCATCGGACTCCTGTTCAGATAAAACTACTGGGGACAAGTCTCTTTCTTTTGGAAGGGGTAGCCTGGCTTCCCCAATAAGCATAATAAGGTCTTCCTCCATTTTAAGCATTTGAGATTGAGGCATGGAAGCAGGTGCCTGAGCTTAGGTCATTGTTTTTTTTGGTGTAGTTCGTACCCTGGGCCTTGGAAACTCGGTAGTTTTAGAAAGAACTGAAGATGTGAAAGAAGTTGTCGGTTTGTGTTGAGTATCGGTAGTGCAAAGAACTTCCTCGGAAGCCAGTGCCTGCTCAGCGGCTCCAGACCCATCCAAGGTAGAGACATCCGCATGATCCTTAGTCAAAGAAGAGTCTCGGGGCATACCGGACTCCGAACGGGTCTCGGTACCGGCCTGTGAATCCACAGAAGTGGACACTAGGGGATGCAAAAGCACCTCACTGAGGACCAGAGAGCTGATGACTAGCTTAATGGAAGCGTTGTTGGCAGTTTTGGACATGTGCAGTCTGTCTCTGTCTTTATCCTTACATTTTTTTTCAGAAGATCGGTAGTCAGATGGCTTACCGAAGCCATATAGGAATATGAGGACTGAGAGCAAAAATATTTAGCTACAATAAAAGCCTGACAATGTATAGTTCTGGCGTTGAACAAAGCACAAAAGCGACAGCGAGGGACATCATGGTCTGGGCCTACACAGGTGACGCAGTAAGAATGGAAGTCTCGGTATGGTATTTGCTTTCCACAGGCGAGACAATTGTTAACTTTTTCTGACATCGGTTAGAGCAAGAAAAAAGTATTCCCAATGGGGTACTTAGCTTTAGAAGACTTCAATTCAATTTGGAAATGAAAACTCAGGTAGTGGCCGACCGGCACTCGTGCAAACTGCTTCTGCTTTGGGCTCCTCTGCAAGAAAGACTGATGTAATGATGTTGGCTGCCTGATTTTATACCACTGATGACCTGACATCAGTCCTGGAGTGACAGCAACTGATGCAGAAATACTAAGCCTCTGGTATTTGGTCCGACTGAGGGCTACCACTGGCAGGATAACCCAACAGGGAAACATGAAGAACATCTGTCAAAATCTTCAAATGCATTTTTGTGCTCAATACAACAAATACATGAAAAACATTATATAGACAAAAACTTTGGGACTTTTGGAAAAAAGAAGCAACCAAGGAAGTGTAAAATGTAAAGAACAAAACCTAAAGATTTTTTTTAAGTCATGAAAAATAAACATGGATATGGGAAAGAAAGGGAGATATGATTTGCTGCAATATTTATGCAAAGGAGAAAGCCAAACTAATCAGTACCAGAAAGCATCTCCAGAGACATTTGCAGAAAAATACAAGCAAAGTATACAGGTATGGAAACTGTCACAACACAAAAAATAAGATCTCAAAGGGGAATGTAAAACAGAAGATTAGTAAAGTAGAAGTGAAACAAACAGAAGCTGAAGTTATGGAATACTTCCAAGTGACTTATTTAGTGTAGAAAGTCTAACACAGTTTGTCACAGCATGATTGAAGAGTTAGTCCCCAAAGTAATGAAATCAGAAAGAGTGGCAGACATCTGAGGAAGAAATATGGACATGGCAAAGTATAACAACTTTAATACAGTGCAATATTTATGCAAAGGAGAATGCAAAATAAATCAATACAAAAAAGTGGCACCAAAGATAGTTGCAGAGAAATACAGGCAAAGGCATCCAGATATACACAATTTCATATTACAAAAAATAAAAAGACAAAGGGGAAAAGTGGATAAGTAATGGGGAAGTTAAAGAAATAGAAATTGAAGTTATGGATTACCTGCAAAGTGAAAGATTTAGTGTAGAAAATCATACAGTGGTAATGTCACAGGATGATGGAACAATGAGTTTAACAAATTAAGTAGAATCAGGGAAAACGGGAAGCAACTGATTACTTGCCACATAAAAATTCTCTACAGCCTTCAGTAGGAAATGAGTACAAAAGTTCATCTGGAGTTGCACAGCAAGAGAAGGAGCAAGAAACATTGACAACTTTGACACAGTGTTGTGTCGTGACAGACAAGTGAATTCCTATATGAAAGAGCAACAGATGATACAGGATGCAGCTGAAGACAATATGTCACAGGAAGATGTTCAGGAACTTTCCATAGAATCTTTTAAGAAAATGGAGAGCAAAAGTAACAGTTGCTTTATTTAATACAGGTGGAGAGACATATTAAGGTCAATGAAAAAATATTACAGAAAGTCAATGAAAAAATATTACAGAAAGTCAATAAGACCCACAATGTTAGAAGTCTGATTAATGAAATGAACACAGTAATTACATCTTTCAACAGAAATTTGAGTAATATACCAGAATTAAATAGGCTATATTAATTTGCAGCTAAATTAATAACAGATGTTTAACTACAAAAACAAAGGGCAGTAATGGAAAGGAATGGAAGAAATCAAATGCCACCGTACAAGTACTGAACATAGAAAACTATAAATCAGTTAAGACAAAGACAGAAGTGGTGAACTTCATGACACCCATGCAGATGGACAATACAGTTACGACTACTGAATCCTACACAGTTGCACTTTATAAGCGCTTACACGAGTGCATGGATCGTGCTATCCCAAACAGAACCAAGACGCTATCCTCCAAAAAAAGGAAGCCAATCTGGTGGTCCCCTGCCATAAACAAACTGTACAACAGAAGGAAGAAACTGTTGCAAAAGAGAGTAAAATCCCATGAGTGGAGGAGCTCCCTGGTCAGCTTCAGTAAGAAGCTGCAATCTCTGATAAAATCCTCCAAAGCTAGTTACGAAAACAAAATCGCCACTGATTCTAAAGACAACCACAAAGCATTCTATAGCTATGTCAAGAATTTCAATGGCAACACTCAGATCTGCTCTGAGTTACAGCACAATGGCACTAAATATACAGACCCAACTGATATTGCCAACATCCTGGCAGATACCCCCCTCTCACCCCCTAAAGAGCCCATCTCTATACCGGAAGAATGCAAAGTTCCTGTAATCACAGCTGCACAGGTAAAAACCACACTCTCCAAAGCCAAGAATATGGCATCCATGGGACCAGACAACATCCCAGGCTGCATTTTATATGAACTACAGAACGAACTGGCACCCCACCTAAGTACCATGTTCAATCATAGCCTCACCTCAGGCTTTGTGCCTGCTGAATGGTGCACAGCAATGGTTATCCCACTCCACAAGAGGGGAACCACCACGGACCCCAGGAACTACCGCCCCATTAGCCTGATGAGCCTGGTCTGCAAGGCCATGGAACGTATCATCATGGAACTTATAAACAAAGACATTGGTAATCTCCAATCTCTGGACCCCACCCAGTTTGGGTTTGTAAAAGGCAGATCATGTCTCCTAAACCTGACAGACTTCTTTGAAGCAGTCACCAAAGCCGTACACAAGGGTAAGGTGGTTCACACAGCCTATCTAGATCTTGCCAAGGCTTTTGACACAACCCCCCACTCTGGAATTATAGATAAACTCACTAAACTAGGTATAAATCCTTATGTCACAAGATGGGTTGCCAACTGGCTCACTGACAGAACCCACATTGTGAAATTAGCAGACTCCAAATCCGACTTCAGACCAGTGACAAGTGGAGTACCACAGGGCTCAGTCCTGGGTCCTCTCCTGTTTGGTATCTACTTCTCTGAAGTACAGGCTAACACAAAAGGTCTTTGGCTAACGAAGTTTGCAGGTGACTGCAAACTAGGAGCCATATCTGAAACTCCTAACGATGTGGATATCCTACAAAAGGGCCTCACCGAGACAGATGCCTGGTGTCAAAGCCATGGCCTCAAGCTCAATGCCAAAAAGCGCATTGTCATTCCCTTTGGTAAAAACTCTGTACCCATGAGCTACAACATAGGCGGTAGTATACTTAACACTGAAAGTGTGATGAGACCTTGGGACACAGGTGGACAGTAGTCTCTCCTTTGATAATCACATCACCACAGTAGTCAGGAAATCCTTCTACGTGGCACACCTCATCACAAAAGGTTTCTCATCCAGAAAAAAAGAGGTCATTGTTCCCCTCTACTCATCACTCATTAGACCCATTATAGAGTACAATGCCCCTTTTGGTATGTACCTCACAAGACATCTAAAACAACTGGAAAGGCTGCAGAAATACCTCAAAAAGAGGATTACTGGCCTCAAACAGATGCCCTACGCAGACCGTCTCAAAAAACTCCAGCTTTACTCCGTCGCATATCACCTACTCAGAGGTGATCTCTGCCTAACATACAAAGCTATGTCAAACCCAGAGCTGTTGGACATGCTCCACTTAAAGAAATCCCTATCCCTCCGAGCTACACACTCTAGGGACCTAAACCTTGTCACCACAATAAACAGAACATGCCAGAGGGATAGATTCCTGTCCCAGAGACTTCCCATACTCTGGAATAAACTACCTATCTATATCAAACAAAGCTCCTCATTAGCACTCTTCAAGAAAAATCTTGATGATTGGATGGGAAATAGGAAATTCACCCCGGGGATCACCTCTGTGGCTCTGCTCGACAGTGGCACAGGAAAATAATTTTCTTGGGTGGCAAAAGCCAGGGTACCTTTCTGGCTGGGCTTGTATAGGCCCCAGGGCCGATAGCCTAGTACCTACCTATGAACCTATGAACAAGAAGTGTTGCTGTTAGAAGAGTACAGAACAGGGAACAGATCAATAAAAATACTCACAAATATAGACGTGATATTAGCAATACGCAGTATCAGAACAGATTAGGATCTATCGTGCACTACCACAAATTATAGGGTAAAAATATAAGCACAGTCAGAAAAACGTAGAAGATATGCTGATAAATATAAAGGAAAACTACAAAATAAGCAATTTAGTGATGAACCAAAAAGTTTTTAAAGAACTGAGAAACAAGGCAAAAGGAATTGAATGAAAAGAAGTTCAAATGTACAGGATATGAAATGGGATGAAGTAATGACCAGAGAAACTGAAACAAAGTTAAGAAAAGATTATAAATGGAAAACACCAGGTCCAGATGCAGTACCTAACTTCTGGCTAAAAGTATTAACATCTTTATGTGAAGTTTTAGCCATGAGTAAGAACTATTTATGCACCCATTCCGAACACCTCAACCTAGCTAATAAAAGGAAAATAATAATTCTACTTAAAAGCAAACCTGCAAGCTATCCTAACAACTAAATGCCAATAACTTGCTTTCTGACGATATATAAACTATACATTGGAATTGATGTTGACAGAGTTTATAGTAATTTAGAAGAAAACTCAATCACGGCAATAGAACAAAATAGTAACAAAATAAAGTCATAAGGAACTAAGGATCATTTGTTGCTAAATACAGTCATTAAGGGAAAACTGTAAAAAGGGGAAGAAACTAAGTACAGCATAGATAGACAGACTACAAAACAAGCATTTGGTAGTATCCCACATTCATGGTTGAAAGAGTGCTTAAAAATTTCTAAGATACACCCTACAGTGACTGATTACATTACAGCAGCCATGAAAGTGTCAAACCACTTTGTCGTTAAGCCATGACAAAGGACAAATTACAGGGAAAAAAATGCAAAGAGGGTGTCATTTTCTGTTGGTATTGTGGCATCATCCATGGATACAGAGAATGCTGCACAATGCTAGGCTCATACCGGCCTGTGTCCCATAGGTACATAGGTGTGTACTAAGCTAATGGCCCTGGAGCCTTTACAAGCCTAGCCCATAGGATTACCCTGGCATCGTGCCACCCAACCTTAGTTCCCAGTGCCTCTTTCGAGTAAAGCCACTGGACTGATCCCTGGGGTGAATTTTCTATTTGAGAAACACAAAAAGCATGCAAGTACGACAAGGTGCACAGACTGAACCAACTGAATAAAAAATAATCTAGTTGGATTTTTAGGCTGGGTGCTTTGTTTAAGCCTGGCCTTAATGAGCTTGGTTACATTTGGTATGAACCAATAGGAAGATGACTCTGATTATGTGTTTTATTATTTAAATTAATCATCATTTTTGTGTGTCATAGCACTGAAGAAGGCATTACCATTGCCAAAACCGGTTTGCTCATTACTTTGGAGTTGCCAAAACAAAGGATTGAATATTCTTCTAACCTTTGTTGCTGGACAATTTTTGTGTTTATGTGAATTTTCTATTTCCCATCCACTCATCAAGATTTCTCTTCAAGACGGCCAGTGAGGTGCTCTGCTTGACATGTATGGGAAGTCTATTCCACAGCATGGGCAGTCTCTGGGTTATGAACCTGTCCCTCCAGCATGTTCTGTTGATTGTGGTAATGAGGTTGAGGTCTCTGGAGCATGTGTTGCGGAGGGATTGGGATTTCTTCAGATGTAGCATTCCTAACAGAGCTGGATCAGACATGGCTTTGTAAGTCAAGCAGAGATTGCCTCTAAGTAGGCAATATGAGAGAGAAAATAGTTGTTTTGTGTCTGTCCATATAGGACAAATGTTTAAGGCCTAAGATCCTCTTTGTGAGGTACTTTTGTGGGCTCTCCAGTTGTTGCAAGTATTTAGTGAGGTGCATGCCAAATGGGGCATTGTACTCAATGACTGGCCTAATGAGGGAAGAGTAGAGGGAGACAATGACCTCTTTCTTCCTGGATGCAAAACCCTTAGTAATGAGATGTGCCACATAGGACTTTCTGACCACAGTGATAATGTGGTGGTCAAAGGAGAGGTTGCTGTCAACCTGTGTTCCCAGATTTCTTATAACACCTTCTGTGTTCAGTGGACTACCATTGATGTGTTAAATCATGAGAACCGGGTTTTTCCCAAAGAGGATGACAACACATTTTTTGGCATTGGGCTTAAAGCCATGGTTCTGACACCATTCGTTGGTCTCGGTGAGGCCTTTCTTTAGATTGCCAACATCACTTGGGGAGTTAATAATAGCCCCCAACTTGCAATTGTCTGTGAACTTTTTCAGTCAGTGTCCCTTCATGTTGGCTTGGACTTCAGAGAAGTAGATACCAAACAGGAGAGGACCCAGGACCCAACCTTCTGGGACTCCACTCGTGACTTGTCAGCAGTCTGACATGGAGTCAGCTACTTTCACACTGTGGGTTCTACCTGTAAGTCAGTTTTCAACCCACCTAATGATACAGGGGTTGATGCTTATCTTAATGAGTTTTTTTGTGATTCCTGAGTGGGGAATGGTATCATAGGCCTTGGCCAG
This sequence comes from Protopterus annectens, assembly GCF_019279795.1. Lineage (NCBI taxonomy): Eukaryota > Metazoa > Chordata > Ceratodontiformes > Protopteridae > Protopterus > Protopterus annectens. Next base: position 88,820,512 of record NC_056737.1, read on the forward strand.
ATCAAGGTAGGCTGTATGAACCACCTTGCATTCATCCACAGGTCTGGTGAAGGACTCAAAGAAGCCAACCAAGTTGAGCAGGCATGATCTACCCTTCACATAATCAAACTGTGTGGGATCCAGAGTTTGGAGATTCCCTATATCCTTGTTTATTAGGTCCATGATGATGAGTTCCATAGCTTTGCATTTCAGACTCCTCAGGCTAATGGGGCGATAGTTCCCAGGGTTTGTAGTCACTTCTCCTTTGTGGAGAGGGATGACTGTACCAGTGCGCCATCTAGTAGGGACAAAGTCCAAGTTGAGGCTGTGATTAAACAGGGCACAAAGGTGAGGTGCCAGTTCACTGTGTAGTGAATGTAGAACACAGCCAGGGATATTGTCAGGTCCCATAGAAGTTGTATTCTTGGCCTTGCACAGTGCTGTTTTAACCTGTGCAGCAGTAATACTGGGTGCCTGGCAATCTACTAGTACTGTGACTGGTCCCTTGGGGGTGGAGAGGGTTAAAGTTGGCACTGAATCTGTCGGCCAGTGTATTAGCACTATCTGTTGGCTCTGTATAGGTGGTACCTTTGTGCAGTAGCTCAGAGCAAATCTGGGTATTGCCATGGAGATTCTTTACATAACTATAGAAGGCCTTGTGGTTGTCTTTACTATCTGCTGCAATTCTGTTTTCATAGCTAGCTTTAGAGGATTTGATGAGGGATCTCAACTTTCTGTTGAGGCTGATAAGGGAGTTTTTCCAGTCTTGGGACTTCACCTTATTCCACATCAGTTTCCTCCTCCTGTTGTAGAGTTTGTTTATGGCAGGAGACCACCAGATTGTCTTCCTTTTTTTTTTTGGAGGACAGCATCTTGGTTCTATTGGGTATGGCAAGATCCATGCATTTGTGTACGTGTTCATACAGTGCATTGGTATATGATTTGGTGGTCATACAACTGATCTCATAGGTTCATAGGTTCATACTAGGCTATCTGCCCGAGGGCATTTACAAGCCTGGCCCATCGTTTTGTGGCTTACGCCACCCCTTTAGTATGGGGAACTATACCCATTATTTTGCTGTGCCTCTGTCGAGCAGTGACACTGAGGTAATCCCTGGGGTATATCTGCGATCTCCCATCCATTGGTCAAGATTTCTCTTGAACAAGGCCAGCGAGGTGCTCTGCCTCACATGTACCGGGATTTTGTTCCACAGCATAGGGAGTCTTTGGGTGATGAATCTATCCCTCCAGCACGTCCTATTAATAGCCGTGTCAAGGTTTAAGTCTCCCGCCCTTGTGGCTCTGATGGATCTAGATTTTTGAGGTGAAGCATATTCATCAAATCTGGGTTTGACATGGCCTTGTATGTTAGGCAAAGGTCACCTCTGCGCAAGCGATAGGCGACTGAATAGAGCTGGAGGTCTTTCAGTCGGGCAGCATAGGACAGATTTTTGAGACCCTTTATCCTTTTGGTGAGGAACTTTTGTGGCCTCTCCAGCTGCTGCAAGTGTCGGGTCAGATACATTCCGAATGGGGCATTGTACTCAATCATTGGTCTGATGAGTGATGAGTAAAGGGAGACTATGACCTCCCTTGATCTAGATGAGAATCCCTTCATGATAAGGTGGGCAATGTAGAAGGTCTTCCTAACTACTTTAGCTACATGGGTGTCGAATGACAGACTACTATCAACCTGGGTCCCCAGGTCCCTGATAACTTCTTCTGTGCTCAGTGGATTGCCACCTATTTGGTAGCTAGGGGTAACCTTGTTTTTCCCGAAGGGTATGACTATGCATTTTTGGCATTTAACTTTAGGCCGTGGCTCTGGCACCAGTTATCCGCTTCTGTGAGACCCTTCTGAAGGATATCTGTGTCAGATGTGTTTTCTACTATGGCGCCCAGTTTGCAGTCATCTGCAAACTTTGTCAGCCATAACCCTCCTGTGTTTGCTTGTACTGGAAAAGTAGATGCCAAACAAGAGTGGGCCCAGGACTGAGCCCTGTGGGACACCACTTGTGACAGGCTTTGAGTCTGACATGGCGCCAGCAGCTCTGACCCTGTGGGTTCTGTCACTCAGCCAGTTTGCAACCCATCTTGTGATGTATGGGTTGACATTTAAGCTGATGAGTTTTTCAATGATACCCGAATGGGGTATTGTATCGAAGGCCTTAGCCAGATCGAGGTAGGCTGTATGGACTGCCTTTCCTCATCAATGGCTTTGGTGACTGTTTCAAAAAGTCAACCAAGTTTAAAAGGCATGATCTGCCTTTGACAAAGCCAAACTGGGTTGGATCCAAAGTCTGCAAATTCCCTATGTCTTTATTTATGAGGTCCATTATGATCCTCTCCATGGCTTTGCAGATAAGGCTTGTCAAGCTAATGGGCCGGTAATTTCCAGGGTCGGTGGAGGCACCGCCTTTGTGAAGTGGTACCACAGTTGCAGTGCGCCACCCCTGGGTACGTATCCAGAGGTAAGACTTTGATTAAACAGCTGTCCTAGCTGTGGGTTTAATTCCTCATTGAGTTCATGGAGCACACAGCCGGGGACACCATCAGGTCCCATGGATGCTGTGTTTTTTGCTTTGGAGAGAGCAGTTCTCACTTGGGCGCTGGAGATGTTTGGGGGCTGCAATCATTTGGTATAGATATCTCTCGTTTTGGGAGGGGAGAAGTTTGCACTGAACCTGTCAGCCAGTATGTTGGCAATGTCTGTAGGATCAGTAATCTTCACATCATTTTGAACTAGCTCTGAGCATATCTGGGAGTTTCCTCCCAGGTTTCTAACATAGCTAAAGAAGGCCTTATGATTGTCTTTTGAGTCTTTAGCTATTTTTCTCTCGAAATTTGCTTTGGATGATTTTATGAGAGCTCTTAGTTTTTACTTATAGTGATCAAGGGTGTCTTACCTTTTAAGGATTTTGCTCTATCTTGTAGTAGCTTCCTTATGTTGTAGAGTTTGTTTATGGCTGGGGTCCACCAGACTGGACGCTTGCCTTTGGTACAAAGAGTCTTTGTTTTGCTTGGGATTGCCTTATCCATGCAGTCCTGCAGGTGCTGGTAGAAGGCATTTGTAAGTGATTCAGCGGCTTGAGTACTGTTATGCGCCTGGGGGCCTTAAAGGAGACCACACTAGTCTTTAGAAGTGTGAAGTCGGCTTTTGAGAAGTTCTTTACTGTGGTCTTTTTATTTCAGGTGGGGTGGGATGAGGACCTCCAGCGAGATTAGTTTGTGGTCTGATCTCACCAGTGAGGGTACACCTCCGTGTTGAACATTGTGCTCCCATGTTCGTGATGATGAGATCAAGTATGTTATCTCCTCTTGTGGGATGGTGACTAGTTGTTCCATGGCATTTGAGTTTATGAATTCCAGGAACTTTTGGGCTAGGGTGTTTGGGCTTGAGTAGTGTTCCCAGTCTATATTAGGGTAATTGAAGTCACCTAGTATGATGGTGTTTGGTGATACATTTATCCCTCTAGTGTTTTCAGGAAGGCCATGTGAGGTTCCTGAGTTTGTGAGGGTGGCCTGTAACATGCTACAATTTGCAGAGCAGTCTTGCCTATGGTTAATTGCACCTGGATGGTCTCCGATGCATCGTGCGTTGCCACCAGTCTTGAGGTGTGGGTGTCCTTGATGAATATGGATACCCTCCTTTCTTGGTATTGTCCAGATTTTGGGGCCGGAACGCATGATATGAGGTAAAACCTGATAGCGCTGGGGTGCTCTCAGGAGCCTTGAACCAGGTTTCTGTCACAGCACAGACATCGATGTTCTCCATACTGAGAAGGGCCTCGAGTGCATTTTGAGATTTAGACTTCTGGCATTGAGCAGCATTACCCTTAGTTTTTTTCCTTTTTGTGTTCTAGGGTGGTAGGTTTAGAATTTGAGCCTTGCCTAAAAAGGCACTATGGGGTGGCAAGAGCCTTTGCCAATATCCGAATCCCAGGGTGACAGGTGCAAGCCGCCCTTGAGAAGCAGCGTGGCTTGTCCAGCATGTCATCCCAGGCAGACAGACACTGGATCCCCTTTGAATGACACCAGTGTTTAAGCCAATTGTTAAAGCTGATCATCTTATCTCTGTATTGTGGCATCATTCTTGGTGAAGGTAGGATACTGCTCAAGGTCAGGGTCATACCTGTCTGGGCTACATAATCAGAGAGCTCCTCAATGTCTCTTTTCATGTAGTCCAAGGAGGTACGTCTCAGGTCATTTACACCAGCGTGGACAATGACTGAATCATATTTGTACCTGCTGTTGAGAGACCTGAGTGCTTGCATTATGTGGCGGATTCTAGCGCCCGACAGGCAGCTTACTGTGACCTTCTCCTTACTCAGTCTGGTGAGCGGACGCCAGTGTGTCTGACTATGGAGTCACCAATGACTAGTGTGTCTGGCATTGTGTTTGGCCTTAAGGGCTGTGACTGTTTGACACTCTGACTGTGAGGTCTATGTGTTGCAGGTGTTGTGTTCTGAGGTGGTGGTTGTTTGGGTGTCTGCTTTGGTGGCCTCTGCTGTTTTGGTAGATTTTTGATCAGAGCCTCCGAGTATGTCTTTGTGTGTTTATGTGTATGATTTGAGGTTGTAATGGTAATATGTGAGACTGGGTCTATAGTGTGTGTGGTAACCTTCTCCTCCTGACTGGTCTTGCCAGTCCTATGTTGAGAGAGCTCAGCCTCCAGTTTGGCCGTATAGTTGCATCTCTCGCATGTATTTGTGTTTTGTGGGAGGAGGAGAGGGTTGTCTGTGTACATGAGGCAATTGTAACATTGCCTCAATATTCCCAGGTTCACCAGCTGAGCAGGAGAGGACACTAGCAACTGATCCCTCGACATGCTAGAAGGAATAGACAAAAAAACTTTAAAAAAGATTCCGGGGACGTGGGTGACCGAGAAATGGGGGGTTGCCTTTTTGGGGTACTATCTATGACAAGAGTGCCGTATCAAGGTAATAAGTACTGTAGGAGCAAGTGCTACGTTTAACAGATAGAGAATAGTCTACTTGGAGTCAAGTAGAGATGATCTTTTTAATTATAGGATACGCTGATTAGATCAGTAGTATAGTTCGAGGAAGGTAGTTTTAAGGGAAAATTTGAAGAGTGGACTTTAGGTAGCCCGAATAGTTTAAACCTGCTTAACCGCTGCTGCCCTAGTGTGCAACGGTAGCAACTCCGCGCTAAATCGGGCTAAATCGCGCTAAAGCGTGCTTTATAGCAGGGGGCTGGAAAAGACAGGAAATGACCCAAATTGGCCAACAAACCACAAGTCACTGCCCTAAACCACTCCTCTGAGGACAAATGAAGGAGTTATGGAAATGACCCCTAGTGGCCAATAAAACTACAGTTTCAAGTCAGTAACCACCTCTCCGGGGGGCAGGGAAGCTGCTCAATGTTAGTCACTGCCACTGATGAACACAGAGACCCTCCTTCAGCCCAAGCAAAAATGGCCTCACAGAAACTTTCAAACAGTTCAGGAACAGCAAGCCTGTAACTGAACTTTTTTAACTCTCAGAAAAGTGGGAAAAAAGCAAGATATTTTTTTGTTTTTTACAGAGATAGCAGAGGTTCACAAGTAATATCAAGTTATAACAGTGCAGTAAATGACCCCACACAAGAGTGCTAGGTCAAGGACAGAAAATATGCAAGTTTTAAGAAAAAACGATTTAAAATTAAGTGCAAACAGGAAATTCAGCAAACAGCTTTTGGTTGTGCTCTAAATACAGCTACTAATACAGAAATCAAGTTTAACAAGCCAGAAAATGCTCAAGCTAGGCAGCTATGCAGAAAAACTTAGCAAATAAACAGAGAAAAAATACTTAAAATCTCAAAAGTGGCTCCTTCTTCTCTCAGCAGTTTTTCCTCTTGGAGGGTGCTTCACCAACAGCCAACAAGCCTGAAAAGACGCTCAAACCACGAGGCAACTAGGTTTTAAGAGAGGAAGATGAAGGAGTTATGGAAATGACCCCTAGTGGCCAATAAAACTACAGTTTCAAGTCAGTAACCACCTCTCCGGGGCAGGGAAGCTGCTCAATGTTAGTCACTGCCACTGACAAACACAGAGACCCTCCTTCAGCCCAAGCAAAAATGGCCTCACAGAAACTTTCAAACAGTTCAGGAACAGCAAGCCTGTAACTGAACTTTTAACTCTCAGAAAAGTGGGAAAAAGCAAGATTTTTTTTGTTTTTGTTTTTACAGAGATAGCAGAGGTTCACAAGTAATATCAAGTTATAACAGTGCAGTAAATGACCCCACACAAGAGTGCTAGGTCAAGGACAGAAAATATGCAAGTTTTAAGAAAAAAACGATTTAAAATTAAGTGCAAACAGGAAATTCAGCAAACAGCTTTTGGTTGTGCTCTAAATACAGCTACTAATACAGAAATCAAGTTTAACAAGCCAGAAAATGCTCAAGCTAGGCAGCTATGCAGAAAAACTTAGCAAATAAACAGAGAAAAATACTTAAAATCTCAAAAGTGGCTCCTTCTTCTCTCAGCGTTTTTCCTCTTGGAGGGTGCTTCACCAACAGCCAACAAGCCTGAAAAGACGCTCAAACCACGAGGCAACTAGGTTTTAAGAGAGGAAGATGAAGGAGTTATGGAAATGACCCCTAGTGGCCAATAAAACTACAGTTTCAAGTCAGTAACCACCTCTCCGGGGCAGGGAAGCTGCTCAATGTTAGTCACTGCCACTGATAAACACAGAGACCCTCCTCAGCCCAAGCAAAATGGCCTCACAGAAACTTTCAAACAGTTCAGGAACAGCAAGCCTGTAACTGAACTTTTAACTCTCAGAAAAGTGGGAAAAAGCAAGATTTTTTTTGTTTTGTTTTTACAGAGATAGCAGAGGTTCACAAGTAATATCAAGTTATAACAGTGCAGTAAATGACCCCACACAAGAGTGCTAGGTCAAGGACAGAAAATATGCAAGTTTTAAGAAAAACGATTTAAAATTAAGTGCAAACAGGAAATTCAGCAAACAGCTTTTGGTTGTGCTCTAAATACAGCTACTAATACAGAAATCAAGTTTAACAAGCCAGAAAATGCTCAAGCTAGGCAGCTATGCAGAAAAACTTAGCAAATAAACAGAGAAAAAATACTTAAAATCTCAAAAGTGGCTCCCTTCTTCTCTCAGCTTTTTCCTCTTGGAGGGTGCTTCACCAACAGCCAACAAGCCTGAAAAGACGCTCAAACCACGAGGCAACTAGGTTTTAAGAGAGGAAGATGAAGGAGTTATGGAAATGACCCCTAGTGGCCAATAAAACTACAGTTTCAAGTCAGTAACCACCTCTCCGGGGCAGGGAAGCTGCTCAATGTTAGTCACTGCCACTGATAAACACAGAGACCCTCCTTCAGCCCAAGCAAAATGGCCTCACAGAAACTTTCAAACAGTTCAGGAACAGCAAGCCTGTAACTGAACTTTTTAACTCTCAGAAAAGTGGGAAAAAGCAAGATTTTTTTTTTTTGTTTTACAGAGATAGCGGAGGTTCACAAGTAATATCAAGTTATAACAGTGCAGTAAATGACCCCACACAAGAGTGCTAGGTCAAGGACAGAAAATATGCAAGTTTTAAGAAAAAACGATTTAAAATTAAGTGCAAACAGGAAATTCAGCAAACAGCTTTTGGTTGTGCTCTAAATACAGCTACTAATACAGAAATCAAGTTTAACAAGCCAGAAAATGCTCAAGCTAGGCAGCTATGCAGAAAAACTTAGCAAATAAACAGAGAAAAATACTTAAAATCTCAAAAGTGGCTCCCTTCTTCTCTCAGCGTTTTTCCTCTTGGAGGGTGCTTCACCAACAGCCAACAAGCCTGAAAAGACGCTCAAACCACGAGGCAACTAGGTTTTAAGAGAGGAAGATGAAGGAGTTATGGAAATGACCCTAGTGGCCAATAAAACTACAGTTTCAAGTCAGTAACCACCTCTCCGGGGGCAGGAAGCTGCTCAATGTTAGTCACTGCCACTGACAAACACAGAGACCCTCCTTCAGCCCAAGCAAAAATGGCCTCACAGAAACTTTCAAACAGTTCAGGAACAGCAAGCCTGTAACTGAACTTTTTAACTCTCAGAAAAGTGAGAAAAAGCAAGATTTTTTTTGTTTTTGTTTTTACAGAGATAGCAGAGGTTCACAAGTAATATCAAGTTATAACAGTGCAGTAAATGACCCCACACAAGAGTGCTAGGTCAAGGACAGAAAATATGCAAGTTTTA